>NC_132898.1:26167161-26432161 GCF_030463535.1 Salminus brasiliensis | reverse complement strand
TGAAGAGAGATCTGGAGATGATGGAAAAATCAGAGACTTTCTGTATGACTGTTATTAGTGTTTATTTTATTATTAGTGTTTATTTTAATATTAGTTACTTACTCACTTACTGCTCAGATTCTAGTTGATTCTCACAGGTTTGTTTCACAGTGCATCTGGGCAACAGACCAGCAGAAATGCTCCAAAATGACCTGGACTAAGATTTTTTGTACTAAATTTTCCATTAAGAAAATTAAGAAGACCTTTTCCTTCTCCCGTACAGTTGCCATTTTGGAGATACAATGATCCAGTCCAACAATAACTAACTCCTTTATTTACATAAGTCCATCCATTTAGCCTGCAGCAGTTAGTTAATGTTAATAGGGGTAGCACTGCCCTTTCACATTGAGGACAGCCAATTACAGTACCTCAGTTACATATATGGCTCTTAAAGGCACGCTGACAAAAACGGACATTTAACAATGCTAATGTATAAGACAAGAATCACAACTTTTCTTCTTTGTCAGCAAATGTTTTTTTTTTTTTTTGCTGATACAGCATTTCGTTTTGATGATGCTTTAGTGCACATTCTGATCATATGCATCTTGGAGCTGACAGAAAAAATGAAAACCTATCCAACAGCCTTCAAACCACTAGATAAGCTTTATATAAAAAAATAAGTTTTTATTCGCCATCATCTTTAAAAGCCAGGGTTTTTTGTATGGTGTCTTTTCTACCTTTGTCAAATGTAATTCAGGCTCCATACTGTCACTGATACTGGCCATCTGCTTTGGGCTTTAACTGACAGCTCGCACTAAAGGGGGTCTTCCCCAGCCCTGGTTCTTCTTTCTGAGGTTTCCTCTCTCGCCACCAGAGGGCACTGCAGATCCAGCGGCGTAACGGTAGCGGCTCCATCCCCCAATGGCTCCCCCGCTATCACTGCCCCATTTTTCAGCTCGGCCCGTATTGAGAGCGGCCATATTTCTTCCACTCATGCGTTTCCTATTGACATCTATGTATATTAATGATACACAGGGTGATTTATGCATCCTTATACACAAAGTCAACGCAGTTCATAAAAATATTGGGCATGCTCCGCACCACCTGCTTGTGAATCTCCTACTAAAATACATATACAGGGGGGGGGGGGGGAAAAACATGGAGATTTCATAACCAGCTGAACTTACGATAGACAGGCTGAATTACGCTACTAACTATTCCTGCATAATGCCTGGATTGCCGCTGCTGTAATGACGATGTTAATGAGGTGAATTATCTTGCCTATAGCACAGACACATTGAAATCACAGTTGTGTTATTAACCCCTAATTGAGTGTTATAAGTGTGTTATTACATCTGTACTCTGTGAACAAATAAAGGCAGAGCAGCAGAATTTCAATATCCGCATATTTATGTTTATTGGTTTTAAGGGGAATCTTAATGTTATGCAATGGTGGCTCTATTGATAACAGGGTTGTGGGTTCGATTCCCGAGCTCGGCAAGCTGCCACTGTTGGGCCCCTGAGCAAGGCCCTTTACCCTCTCTGCTCCCTGGGCGCTGGAGTTGGCTGCCCACCGCTCTGGGTGTGTGTGTACTCACTGCCCCTAGTTCACTAGTGTGTGTGTGTGTGTGTGTGTGTGTTCACTACCACAGATGGGTTAAATGCGGAGGACACATTTCGCTGTACCTAGTGCAGTGACAAATATCTGCACCTTTACCTTTACCTTTATAAACCATTTGTGATATAAGCTCAATGGTTAGTCTGGCATTGGTCAGCATCAGCCTGGTCAGGTAAGGATTACAACAGTCCCCTTACCTGTTAGGACTAAAGTCCATTTTGACCACTCTTCCATGAACTGGGTGTCAATTTGAGCTAAGTGTGGCTATTTCACAATTCCACCTGCTAATCCAGATTGAAGACTCAGTCTGAGGTCTGGTGACTCTGTAGGTCAGTCAAGAGTCCTAGTGTTTCATCATGTCTGTCAAACAGGTCACAACAAAGACCTTGGCCTGTATAACCTACAGTGCTTGTCCTGGAATTAGTCTGATTAAATAAGTATTTGGACATATTGTTTTTTTACATGGGGATGTGAGTTAATGTCATTCTACCACAGTAAACCCTTAGACTGGTCAGAGGACCCTTCTGCTCAGTTTTGAGGCTTTTTGACACCAAAACCAAAAGTCCCCAATCAATACTGGACTTAACAGCAACTGTTTTTAATGCTCACCACTCTGAAAACCATTGCCGCTATGCTACACAGGTGGCCAGTCGCAGCATAAGGGGACAAGGGAACAACGAACTGCACTCAAACACCAGTTACAAAAGCCAGAAGAAGCAGACATGAGCCACCGAAAAGCTACAAAACATGGTGAAGGCTAAAGAGAGGGTTTTTTGAGAAGCGATGTGGGAATATTGACCTTTATTGGGTTCGGAGTCTCTGAGTAAACGTTCGCAACAGCTTTCTCCTCAGTGCTGGTCCTTAGCAATATATGGATCCTGGAAACAGGAAAGGTACCTATAGGGCTGGAAAGAGCTTCCACCCTAATTTATAAATGACATCTAAATGGTTCTTTGAGTTGTACTATGAGGAACCACTGGCTTTACTAAAGAACCACAGAAAAACAGCAATTCTGAGATTCTGAAAGTTGTTCACTGCTCAGCTGGTGTAGAAAAGCTAATTTTTAAATGTAACTAACGTTGTGTTTGGTCCAGAATTGGACCCAACTAGGTTAAATGACTGGTGCAATTCTTACCTGACAGAACTGGACTATTACTGAGGTCAAAGGGAATATTTCAGGCCAAGTAGCAAGCATATATATATCAGGCAAGCCTATTTCATAACAAATGAATGTGCTACAACCAGGCATGGGCTTTTGGTATCATTTCTGGGCGCCAGTCCCCAAAAATGCACATAGCATGCATGCCATGGCAGGCCCAGGGGGCTTGCTGGGAAATGCTGTGAAAAACACATTTAAAAGGTGGAACGTGTCCAACACAACACGTGAGACTGCAATAATCAGCTTTGTGAATCTCAGTCCTGCTGGAAATGTGCACCACTGCTTGCGGCGTGCATGTTTTCTTGCATCTCGTCGCCATTACAGCAAACATTTCACTTACACTAATTTTAGACGTCCAATCAATTCGAATCAATTCTCACTCCAATTAGAGGCCTAATGCACCAATGGCTTGATTGATCATCAAACCATTCTGCAATGTGCAACAGACCAAAATTACAGCAAGCAACATTTAATTAAGCCAATTAACACTCAACTGGATCGATTAAGTCAATAAACACCCAGATAATTAATCCCTTGAGACATCTAGTGAGGAAAAACGGGCGTCTTTAAGAGTATGAGAATGGGAACATTTCTGTTATCCACAAGTATATTTTCATATTTTTACTGGGGGGGGGGGGGTCAAAATGCACTGAGGTGCAGTCCGACACTCGCTTTAAGAGCTTAGCAAGAGTGTCACAGATTCCTACCTTAAAGTTGCGGGAGCGACTCAAATTTCACATAATAAGGACATAGCCGGCGGCGGCAGAGCGGCCTGTCAGTGCATTTTCCCTTCAAACCAGGGCGGAATGGGGAGAGGATGAACAGCTGGAACAGGCTTCAGAGCACAGCCAAACAGCACAGCAAACAGCCCTGCTATCTGCTTTCAAGCTCTCTCAAAGCTCTCCCTTTCCCTGCCATACGGAGACAGACGCAGGGAAATGCTTAGTAACGAATACCCCCACTTAAGAAACAAATTCCTATGTATATCTACACATAGCATCCCCGTCAGAATACCTCTTCTGTAAAACGTTCTCCTTCATTACAGTGGACGAATTTCATTCATGTAGGACGTGCAGAACGTTCAAGGAGCCCTGCTGTAGATGGTCTTGGAAGCCGAATGCTAGAAGCCAGACCAATATGAATACTCTGCAACCATTTCAGATAGGAATCTCTCATTTTAGTGGATCTTAACCTTACATGCCCCCCCCCATTTTTCCAACCCACACATATTCAATTACATGCAATGCTCCCAACATTGGGAGCGTGAAGACAGACATGCCTCGATCAAAACATGTGCAGCTAGCCAGCACTGATGCAATGTTACAGGGCAACCAACACTCTCAGAGCAAAGCGTTGTGTACCTGGCTCTGATTCCTCGACCAGCAGGCGTCAGTGGTGGTCAGCAGTACTTTGCAGTGACGTGGAGAGAAAGCCCCCCACATCTTCTGTGCTCTCTTGGGGCCCGGCTGCCGATGGCTTGCAGCATGACTGGTATTTATGCTCCTCTGGTCACTCTTGGACCACTCAGGGCCTCTGGATCTTAACGTCTTTACTCTTTGGAACCACTGGTGGTTCCTATGCCCCCGCCCCCCCCGCCCCCTCCTTGGGAAAACTCAGCTAGTTTGCAAAGCTTTGCCTTTAGTTACGGATTAGCAATCTTAAGAGTGTGCTAAAAGTCACAGTGCATAAGATGTTAAAGTAACTTGAATAATGGGGAATCCATGGTTGCAGAACATTTGAGAATCCCAGTCTTAGATGATCTCTGAAGACCAAATGCTAGAAGCCAGACTAATGTGAATGCTACTATGTTTAGCAGATTAGCAGTGTTTGGTACTTTGGGACAGGTATTCGGAAAGTAGCCCCATGTAATGTGACCTTTACTGATCCAGTGCCCTGGCAGTTCCTAATTTCCCTGAAACGCCAACAGATCCAAGTTGCTATTGTTGGTCTGCCATTTGTTTTACCCAACACTCTCTGCAACATGTATAATAGCCACCGAACAATGGTTGTGCGAAACGCGATTACGCCAAATCAGCCTCGAAAGAAAAGACACCATTCACATCCAAAGCCTCCAAATAACACAACAGTGGTGCTCCACTGTTTACTGTCGGAGGGTGTGAAGCTTGGTGATGCAACGCTAACATTATCGTTCCCTCTCACACAAACACTCGCACACTCTGGCAGACCCGTTCAGACCGAAACGGGCCACTAGCTCTGTTGACCGGCGCTAATCAGCTGGCGGAAAGGCATCTGCCTTTTGTTAGTGGCTAACAGATTGAGCACAAGACCTGGAATCGCCTCCCCTCCCTGTCGGCGCGGACTGTTAGCGCCATTGTTTGGCTTATCTGCAGAACGCAGCAGTCTCTGTCAGCCCTGCCGTTCTGGTACCTTTTCCGAACCTTCCAGAACCGCTACGATTGGTGCTGAACGCCACTCATAGCAACTGGGGGTGGAAGGTTAGAACACATCACTTTCCAATGAAGAGAATAAGCTGACAGCGGCGATCAATCCCACAGGAGTGTTGTTTGTTCTTACCCAACAGAAGCCAGTAGTAACGGCATTTGCATGGGTGTGCCATTGCTAATAGGTAGATGGACATCCTGTGTAGTGCTTTTATTAGCATTAAAAATTTACCAAACAACAATCAGAGCTTGCAGGAAAGTACTGACAAATGCCAAGACAACCTGTCCACATGTCCCACAATCAGCAGGATGTAATCAGCAGGCCTGTACACCAGGGCACAGCTTAGAGTGGGGTGGACTGGGGTGGGGTCTAGGCCACCTCAGATAGCTAACTTCTTAAAAACCTACACACTATATGGGCAAAAGAATTGGGACATCTGCTCATTCACTGTTTCAAAGGAATTACAAAAGAAGTTTATCCTGCTTTTGTTGGAGTAAGTGTCTTTATTGTCCAGGGAAGAAGGTTTTCAACCAGATTTTGGAGCATTGCTGTGAGGATTTGATTGCATTCAGTGACAAGAGCAGTGTTAGTGAGGTCAGGATATTGGATGATCACACCAGAAGTATGGGCTAAAGCATCATTCATCATTCCAGAGAGCACAGTTCCACGGCTCCACAGCTCAACGCTGGGGGCTTTACACCCCTCTAGCCCATGACTGGTGTCATGCCAGCATCAAAGAGTCCTATTCAATTGGCAATGCTTCTCTACAGGGTCTAGACAATCAGTGTGTGTGCATTTGCACATCTGTGGCAGCAATGGGTGCAGCTTAAAGTAGCCGAATGCATTCACTAGAAGGGGTGTCCACAAACATATGGGCACATAGAGTATCTTCTTAAAAGCCTACTCAGATATCCAAGTTCTTAAAAGTCCTCCAAAGTTAATGATGGAATTTGCCTGGCTCCTGCCTCTTCCTGCCTTGACAGTTTCTACAAACTCTGTGAATTTAGCCGAACTACTTCCTAGCGTAGGCTAGTGCCATCATGTCTTTAGTTAAGACTAAATTCTAAAGTAGGCTTCAAAATTTCCTAGCTGAGCTCTCAAACACGTGACCAGGCCTAGAAGGGAATAGCAGGGAATTCTGGCTATGCCGCTGTTATACACATCCCAAACATTTGCCCATCTCCCATGATGTGATCTGAGTGTCCAATGACATTATCAATAGGGCATCTAAAGTGACTGCGTATTTCCTCTGACTGCCTACTTCTGGCTTTCTTATTTCCTTACTGGCACAATCTTCGAAAATCTCTGGGCTATTTTTTTCCAGTCCCGCTAATCCGCTCCCATTGGCTCGGCCGTTCTTCTGGCATGGGACACTGAGAAAGAGGTCGGGTGAGAGAGCAAGAGAAAGAAAGAGCAAGAGAAAGAGAGCGTGAGCTAGCTTGGTCTCAGGCTGTTATTGGGGACCGAGATTGGCCCTGGCAAAAGGGGATAAGAGGGAAATAATTATCCAGTCTGCTGGAGCATGACAGCTCCTCCTCTCGCCTCCAGTGAAAGAGATGAGGCATCATGTCAAAAAATCAAGCTCGCAAAAAGCCCACAGAAACATCCTGACATTGCCATCTTCCCAGAGCGCGCACATGCCGCCTTCCCTACTTCTCGACCAAGCGTCTGTAGGACCTTATCTCATGGTATGGGAGTTTTAAAAGGTGAAGAAGAAGGACCTAGAATGTTTTAAGAGTCATAGAACTTGTAGAGCTTTCTAGGATTATCGTCAAAACCCTTCTTTAGGTTCTTGAGAAGCCCAGAGAAGCACCCTGCCATCGACACCTTCTCAAAGTGCACACGTGCCTCCTTCCTCAGTTCTGGGTCAAGGGTTTGTAGGACATCATCTTTAGGTATGAGGGTCTCGAAAGTTAACTGTTATACAATACAATGTCTTAGAACTTGCAGAGCTTTCTATGGATATCCCCAGACAACCTTCAGCAGGTCCTTCAAAGTCCCGTATCAGGAACCAGCAAAAGGAACCAAAATGCCATGTTTGAGAATGACGGGTCAACCTGGATAACAAAAAAAAAAATCATCCAGGGCCAAGAACATCAGCCTATTTCAGCTCCAGGTTAGGTTATTAAGGCACCCTGAAGCCTAAAACCCACAAACCTTTGGGGGCACATTGCCATCTTCTAAAACGTCCTGATTAACGGTTTATTTGCACTTTTACTTTACTTTTATGTGCTACAAAAATGCCTGTGTAGACTTCAAAATTTGCTTCTACTGAGGGTTTATTTTAGAACACTCACCTTCACGTTCATCAAAGTGTCCCAGCTAGCAACGCTGATTCGGCTCCAACCTGCGCTACATCTGGCATTCACATCTGGCTCACATTCTGCAATGAATGACTGCCCAGAGCAGAGCTAGAGGAATGGTTGGCAGTCATTTTAACTATAACTAATGGCCTCTAAAGCCAGTGGTTAGAGGTGGGTGTGGGTGAGACAGTGGTGGTTGAAGCTGAGGTGCTCCTTACTTCAAGGTGTAGGAGGTATTTCTTGTCATTATGATTGTGTGTTGGGGGGGGCATAAACAGTCCTACGTCTGGGCGGTCTTTCAGTGTAGTATGTGGGCCAGACGGAAATGACGTATGCAGGTATTTGTGAAGCTTTCTATGGAGCTTTCAGAGGACCTTCTTCAGGTTCTTCAAAGTCCCATATCCAGCCATAAGAACCATTACATTACATTAGAATGTCATTCAGTGTAGTGTGGTGGCCTGACTGGAACGTCTGACCCTTTTTGAGGTTCTGGAGAAGCCCAGAGAGATCTTCCCAGAGCATGCACATGCCACCTTCCCCTGTTTGTAGGTCATAATCTTATGGTATGAAGGTTTCAAAAGTTGCTCTGAAAGCTAACAGACCAATAAAGGTCTCAGAATTTGCTGCGCTTCTAATAGTTATTCCCAGACAATCTTCTTCAGGTTCCTCAAGGTCCAGTATTCCGCAATAGGAGCCAGGCTTACATGTCATTCAGTGTAGCGTGTGGGTCAGACGGGAATGCCCAATGCGGGATTTGTAGAGCTTTCTAGGGTTATCACCACACCCCCTTCTTCAGGTGTTGGAGAAGCCCAGAGAAGCCTCCTGCCATCAGCATCTTCCCAAAACCTGCACATGCCACCTGTTTGTGGGTCATGATCTTATGGTATGAAAAAAGTTGTTCTGAAAGGACCAATAAGGGTCTCAGAACATTTAGAGCTTTCTATGATTATCCCCAGATGACCTTTTTCAGGTTCTTCCAGGTTCTCTAAGCCAGCAACAGGAAACAGAATTACAGGTCATTCAAGGTAGCGTGTGGGTCAGAGGTGAGTGCCGGATGCGGTGCAGGACCATTTTTAGGCATAGGTTTTTAACGATTCGTAATTCTACAAATTTCAGGTACTGAGTAAACAAGTCATTTACAGTCGATTTGATGTGAAACAACCAACAATTGTGTCCACGTGTGTATATAGCCATTTATATTACTATCCAATCCCACCAGTGAACCTACACTGTTCCTTCTGAGATTTGTATGTATGATTTATGTATGTGTAGGCTTGCTTTGGGGACTACTTTGCCTCACAACACACTGCATGTATCCCTCCACTAGGAATGGATGTGCTCAAAACACACAGTTTAGGCCAAAATGCAGATTTCATGCTTTCTCAGAACAGAATCGTCAGGCCTCAGGTTGCATTCACCAAACAATTCGGACTCAAGGTTTCTCTAGATCTTAGGCCAAAAAACTTTCGTAATTTGTATCATATTTTTTATTTCAACATAAGCTTAGTTCTGTGCTGCTTTTATAGGTCTTTCAAAACTGAAAACTAAAATAGGTCTAGGGTTGGACAACCTAGTTCTCGCTAGCTATAGCACTGTTTGCTTGCACCATGAATGAATTCACCAGCATTTCAGCATAGCGTTGCTGACCTTTCCCAGTCCAGGATAGGAATTATCTACACAGTGCCAATGACATCTTCAAGCGTTGCTTAGTCCTTCAGCTGGCACCTCCTGCAGCTGCTCTGGAGAGGTAGCAGCAAGTTCCTAATGGCCTTTGGGTTCTCACTTCACTACAGCACCCCCCCCCCCTTCTCTCTCTCTCTCTCTCTAGTGAAAAGAAACCAATCAAGACAGAAATGGATTTGAAGCCAGGGTCTGGACGTGGGGGGAGGAGGGGGAGGGGGGGTTGTACTGCAGCGTCCCGGTGAATTGATACTTGAGTTGGTCATATCCGCCTCAAGGTCCCCTGCTGTTGTGTGGCGGCGGAGGGTTGCGAACTGTGACAGCTGCCGCTCCGCACAGCCTATCACGGCAGAGCGAGACCGTCCTTTCACACTACCGGTCATTCAATTCCCAGCACAACAACATGCGCTCCAATAGCCTCAGCTCAGAAAAGAGCCTCAGATTGAGGTTCATAAGGATGAAAGTGGTAGTAAACACACACACACACACACACACACACACACACACACACACACACACAAACACACACCTTACCAACACAAGGACAACTGCTAACATACCGCCTGAGAAGTATGAAGAACATGAAGAGCGAGAACAGAGGAGAACTGTGAACTGTGTTAAAATTAAATGTTAGGAATTATAAATGCTAAAAAAATTAAAGGGGAATTCCAACAACAACTTTAAACGAGGCACTGAGCAAACAAAGACATGAACCAGCTCACACAATTTCAAAATATGAATCATTTTATTTAAAAAATGTGAAAAGGTTAATTGAAGAGGAAATTTAGCGCCACTGATCTTTCTTTACAGTGGTGTTGAATGGAACCAGGCGTCGCCATGACTACACCAGAAGTGTTTTTTTTTTTTTTGGTTTGTTTTTAACTATCCAAACCCATCTGTGAGTCTGCACAGTTCTTCTAAATTTTATAGGTAATGTTGATGATGATGTTCAAAACATAGGTTTCCTTTGGGGACTATTTTTTTTTTGCCCTGTAACACTGTAACAGGTTTACCCCAAATAATGTAGTTTTAGGCCAAAACTATTGCACATCAGCGTCTCAAGCATCACACAGCACATTTATAACTATATCACATCATTTTAAGAACTTTAAGAGGTACTGAACTTTTCAGATGTCTGGTTCCATTCACCGCCACTGTAAATGATCCTGATTTAAGTTTCTCTAGATCTTAAGCCATAAAACCATCATAAACTGATTTTTTAACATTCCTTTACTTTCTGTGCTGCTTCTAGAGCTCTTTCAAAACATAAACATGCAAAAGTGTTACTCTGAACAACAAGCAGTCTGAGTTTGGGCAACCTGAAGACCTTTCTCTCTCGAGCTACGGAGCTCTCGGCCTGCATTCCTTTGGGGAGTTTTGACTTTGAGATCAGATGAATAGAAAAACGAGCACAGGGTCAGAGAAGCTGTGACTGTTCATATGCAGTTTCCATCAGAAGGGAGGCAGAAAGATCAAGAATATAAGTGAGAGAGGAAGTGAGAGAGCATATTTGATATTGCTAACTGTGGCAAAAAAGTGTGAAGAGGGAGGAGAAGGTAAAGCTGGTACACACACGCCGCGGAAAGCCGGAAAGCAAGAAGAGCCAAATAAGCAGTGATGCGATGACAGAATCTGAGAGTCAGGGAGAGAGGGAGGGAGAGGGAGGCAGAGTGGCAGCAGAATTGTCACACGTCAGTCAGAGCTGAGATTTCATTTCCTCTCATGAACTCCCAGCATGCCGAGCGCACACACATCCCAGCATGCCGAGCTGTCAGCCGGTGAGATTTGACGAAGCAGACACGCCGAAACAGGAACATTCCTCATCTCAAGAGAGCGGTGTGTCATCAGATATACACAGAAACCCGAAATAAACCCCAGCTGAAAGAGTTAACGCGTCCGTCAGAGGGACGGCAGGCCGCGGAGACGGCACTGCGCTCGGAAACAGGGCAGGAAACTCCGCTCTACAGAGCACAGACAGGCTCCCCGTACACAGCTGGGAACGTGTGCTCATATGTGGATGAATACGCTCCAAGAGAACACTGCTATTGACTAGCTACACTAACAACCTCATCATCATCACACGTTACACTACCCCCATTTCCATAGCAAAACTAGAGGCATTTCCATAGTTGCGCTACAGTCATTTCCATAGTTGCGCTACAGCCATTTCCATAGTTACACAACAGCCATTTCCATAGTTACACTACATCCATTTCCATAGTTACACTACAGGCATTTTCCTAGTTACACTACATCCATTTCCATAGTTACACTACATCCAATTCCATAATTATGCTATCCCCATTTTCATGCGCTATATCCATTTCCATAGTTACATTAGAGGCATTTCCATAATTGCGCTATAGTCATTTCCATAGTTACATTAGAGGTATTTCTATAGTTGCGCTACAGCCATTTCCATAGCAACAGTAGAGACATTTCCATAGTTTCCATACAGGCATTTCCATAGTTGCGCTATAGCCATTTCCATAGTTACATTAGAGGCATTTCTATAGTTGCGCTACAGCCATTTCCATAGTAACACTAGAGACATTTCCATAGTTGCCATTTAGCCATTTCCATAGTTACACTAGAGGCATTTCCATAATTACACTACAGGCATTTCCATAGATGTGCTATAGTCATTTTCATAGTAACACTACAGGCATTTTCCTAGTTACACTACATCCAATTCCATAGTTACGCTTTAGCCATTTCCAGAATTATGCTATAGCCATTTCCATAGTTACATTCCACATATTTCCATAGTTATGTTACCCAAATGTCATGTTATCCCCATTTTCATAGTTACACTACAACCATTTCCATAGTTACACTACCGTAACTGCTATAACATTGCTATAGTTACTTGACTTGAAAACCCACTTGACTTGATTACACCCATTTCCATAGTTACGCTACCTTTATTTCTATAGCACTGTTTTATTCTATAACTTGGTTTTACATTATTTTCAAACTTTTGAACAGTGGCATAGTTTCGTACCCTGATTAGGATTTATGTTGACACCTGCACTGAGAGAAAAGTCCTCGTACATTTTGTACTTGGCAAATAAAAGATTATGATTCCGGACGTAAATATTTAAAGAGCATACGAGAAGCCCAATTTCTGGCTCAGCGGTACCACTGCCGGAATGTGGACGGGGTACGATGTTGGACAGGCTGCAGCTTTTTTTCCTCATGACAGGCCTAAGCCATTAAATTTATAGCAGCGTGTGTGTGTGTGTGTGTGTGTTTTCGCACACTGAAGCAGTCCCCACGCCCGCTCCAATCATCGTGGAGCCGGGCCCCGGCACCGCTCCGAGCCACAGTTACTTTATTAAAGTGAAGAAATGCATAATGGCGCCGAACGGCATGCATAATCACCTCGGAGAACAGCCACAACAAACCGGCCGCCGCATATAAAAGACCAACATGCCCACCCCGCTCCGCCGCGTCGCGCGGCCAATCAAAATTAATTTATTCTAATGTATTCGCGCAGAAGGTCAATTATCCAAATGATTCCGATCGCGATTGCACCTGATCTCGGGAGCCAATGAGGCATCCAAAGGGCAGCTGCGCTACTTTTTGCAAAGCAAATCGCCCCCTTTCAGTCGCAGTTCAGAGACGTGTTTTCTGTCTTTGTAAAACGACGCTCGCTAATGGCCGCACAACTGGTCACTTTAACGGCGCTCGTAAACGCGGAGCTGTTAAACAAGTGGGCGGAGGCTAATGCTGCTGGACTCGGACTCGTGGGGGAACTATGGTCCATAGCAGATTCCTTGCGTTTGATGAGTCAGGATACTTGTAAAGACTTTGACCCTTGTGCTCATGTTCAACCGGTAAATCCTTATGACCGTAGATTATAGGTTAGGGGTTTGGGGGGGAGGGTCAGTGGGACCCAGAACTTGTGACTCTGGACATTACCCAGAGGAGCTGTATGTGTGAACGCAAATGGCCACAAAAATGACCCAGAATTTATCCGTCTAGCTCCCCAGTACAAAGTCCGGGTAACGTCTGAGCGAGCCATGAGTAACGTTCCAGAGAATTCACAGTGGGATATGCCGTACCTCATGCATGTGCTACACAGGCCCCGCCCCATTCCTAAACCACAAGGACTATTTCCTGCAGTAAGAACACATTTGACATGGAAAACCTAACATGAATCTAACATGACATGAACCCTAACCCAGAGCATGATACTACCACCACCATGCTTAACAGCTGGTTCATTGCTATTGGGGTTCAATGTCTTTACATTTACCTCTCCAAACATACATCAATAACTCTAACTAACCTAATGTTTTTCAGCAGAAAGCTTTTTGGTTTCATGGCAGGCCCATGCTTTGGTGGTTCTTGGGTTGTTCTTGACCATTCAAACCAATTTCCCCTCAGCCGACATTTTGGGTATTCTTCGGTTTGGCTTCTAAATTGGCTACACCTCTTAACGTACAATCACTTAATGATCTTGAAATCTGCATTTCTTCAAATGACTAATCTACAAATCATCCTTCTCGGATCTGCACTGAGCTCCGTAGACATGGCCACTGTACTATGTGTTGGTCAATCCAATGAGTGCTGTCAAACAAAGCCTTTATAGCCAGGCAGAGAAAATCTGCCAGCGGTAGTCAATCATGATCACTGGCAGAAGGTTAAGAGGCCTTGGTCTTGGCAAGTTAAAAGACACTATAAAAAAGAGCTGGGCAATAATACAATATTTTATCGTCTCATGATTAATTGTGCTATCGTGATAATAATATTCTTTTCTATGGATATCGAGGAGACTGTTAGTGCCTAATAAACACTGATCAGCTGCAGGTTTCACTACTAACAGTGTAATTAGACTGGTGTAATCAGATGAAGTGCAGCACATATTGTTGAATAAAAATCACTGTATTCAGTAGGGGAGAGAATCGGAATAGTGGTTTATAAGAATCTGTCGCTACTGATGTTTTTAGTCTGTGTTTACATATATTGAGATAAAGGTCTCTGAATATTGTGATATAGTATTTTTACCATATCGCCCAGCCCTACTGTGAAACATTCAGCACCACTGATTTAGTCTAATTAAATGTGTGCTTGGATATTTTTTGAGACCCTGTACATATAATTTTGACCTTGGCTGAGTTCAGAAACCTGTATTAAAAAAAAAGTCCACCACTTAAAAATATCCAGCATCCCTTGGTTTGGATGGTCCATTACAGAAGCCTCGTAGATGCTCACCTGACTTTCAACTAACATTCAAAAGAATTTCTCGAATGCACCCGGAGTGTAAGGTGAATGTAAATGATTATGTCTAATATAAACCTATAGGACATGAGGAGGAGTTTCCAATAAAGTGGCCAATCAATTCTTGTTAGTACGGTCTGTAGGAAAACCGATTGGCCACTTTATTGGAACTCCACCAACTGGACGCCAGCAAGATGAAGCTATACGATGAGGGGGGTTCCAATAAAGTCAGTCTGTGATCAGTTTGTGTCAGTATGGTGGACACAGGCTTAAATTACCGAAGCTTTTTTCTTCCACACCCCCCCAAATTCCCAATTTAAGCGTGGGAAGAGCGTTCAACTGGCAGAGGAGCCCCGTTAAGGCCCTCTGCGTGTCTATATATGTGCCTGGAGGAGCTTGGTAAAGTGTAAATAATTTTTCTGCTGCATTAGCAGGGTCATTTAATGCCTCTGATGGCAGCGAATCAGCGGCGAAAAAGTTGAAGCGCGAGGGCCGGATAATTCACTTTTCTGCTCCTGTTTAGCGCAAGAGGCAATTTGGCGGGGATGAAATAACCTCACAGAGCTTTAATCCAGATAGATGGAATGCTATTTTGATATGGCGCAGTGGCCCTCCTTGGAGCCCACTCTAAAAATAGGGACCTTTTAAGGCCGCAAATTTGTTATTCATCTGCGAGAATCACTGTATCACTACACTTACCGAGACGCAATGACCGGCTTCTGCTGCTGCAATCTAAATGAGTAATTTAAAAATTGATGGAATACCACGTTCGACAGGCTCTCTTGTTCTATCTCTCTCCCTCTTTCTCCGGCTCCATGAGGTCTAGGGGGATGTTTGCTAAACTGCCCGAAAAACCGCAAATCAGGCCTAACAGATGGATGCAATCAAGATGTAATTTCCTCAAAACATGGATACACGCACTGATTGAGTGTGCTGGTAACTGTGGACTGCTGTGCGGGGAAGATTTTGGATGAAAAAAAGATTGAATAAAAGTGAAAGAAACAAATAAACACAAAATAAAAACCTTTTAGATATTTTATATACAATCATATCCATATCCGTATACAGTCAGGTTCATAAGTATGTGGAAAGTGACCGCTTTTGTACACCACCTCAATGGATTTTGGGCTTAGCAAACAAGGAAAAACATGCAAGCCCAGTTTTGCCGGACCACCATTAGCTGCATATGGTCAATGGGGTGGGATTATGGTGTGGTGTGATAAATTTCATGCTCCCAACTTAGCGGGAACGGATTGGGGACGGGCCCATAAAACACGGATGAGCGTCCATACACAGCCTCCCCTCAATCAACCCGATAGATCACCTTTGGGATGATTTAGAGCGGAGACTGTGATCCAGGCCTTCTAACATCCAACATCAGCGTGTGACCTCACAAAAGAGCTCCTGGCAGTCAGAATCACATTAAGGAGGTGACGTCCTGGTAACGTGACCAGTCAGAATCACATTAGGGAGGTGACGTCCTGGTAACGCGACCAGTCAGAATCAAAATAAGGAGGGGTCGTCCTGGTAACGTGACCAGTCAGAATCACATTAAGGAGGTGACGTCCTGGTAACGTGACCAGTCAGAATGACTAAGGCTAGAACAGTATGCCATAAACCTCAGCTTTAGGTAATGTCTATGAGATCCAGACAGTAGGTCGCCACTGACGGCAAATGATTTTGAACAGCAAACGGGTGATCATATAAAAATGGATGTAATTTCTTAGAAGATAACGCAATCTTTTTGTTAAACCCCTTGATTCCGTCGAATCGAACCCACCGATGAGGTGTCGGGAGTAAAAAAAAATGACAAAAATGTGCCACACTGATCAAATATGTACAGACATGAGTGTGTGAGAAGGGCTTCATTTCAAAATGCAGTCAATTTAATTTGGCTAATTTTTCACTTAGATATACACTGAGTACAGAGAGAAAGAGATGAGCGAGATATATATATATATATATATATATAGAGAGAGAGAAACAGAGCCAAAAAAAAAAAAAAAAATCTTCAGAAAGTCTCTGCATGTCCAAGCAGTCTCAGCCGTGACCGAGCTCTCCTCTGGATGCCCCCTTCAGCCCCCTGGGCTCCAGCTCCAATCTGCATGACTCACATCAAAGCTCATCAATTAGCCACCGCAGCTTTAGCCAGGTATTAGCCTCCAATCCCTCAGTGAATGACCACAGAGCTCTGAGCCCATTACACTGACCAGTGGGTATTAAGGAGAAGCAGTCTCAGGTGGCGAGAGAGGGGAATTGGGGGGGGGGGGGGGTGTTACAGACAGAGGGAGACAGAGAGGGGTGTAGAGAGAGAGAGAGAGAGAGAGAGAGGGTTACAGAGATACAGAGAGATCACAAGTGAAAGAGTGAGATAGAAGATAGAGAGAGAGAGAGGGTTACAGAGATACAGAGAGAGAGAGAGATTGCAAGAGATAGATGGGGAGAGAGAGAGAGAGAGAGGGTTACAGAGATAAAGAGAGAGAGAGAGTGCAAGAGATAGATGGGGGAGAGAGAGAGAGGGGGGGGGAGGACCAGAGAAAGAAAGTGCGAGAGAGAGATAGAAAGTAAGAGTGTGTAAAACTGACTGTTTTGATTTATTCTTCACCTCTAAAAGTGATGTTTCGCCACAGTAAACATCGCCCACAGACACACACACACCGCTCAGCCCTCGGGTGCGGACGTCTCTCAGGGTCTGTGGAAGCCTCCCCCAAAAGATGAGCTCCAGTGATTACAGGCACAGACAGTTTTATAATTATTCTGTCAAACATCAATCGGGGCGGCTGATAGAGGCTCTCGCGGCCTGACGGACACTGTAATCACTCCTGCACTTCAGCAGCCAGACACGGCCTGACAGCAGCCCCCGAAACATCACACACACACACACACACACACACACACACACACACACACACACACACACACTTCAGGAAAAATCTCTATCAGCTGATCCAGCCGGGACCAGTGCAAAGCAGCCAAACCCACATAAAACTGGAGCCACATTAACATGGAGTCAAGCAAGGAGGGTTTACACCCATTTACACCTGCTCACGTCACGTGACCAGTACCTTGACGGCATTCTGATGAGATCAACACAAACGTGTCTCAGGTTAGCCAAACTGGAATTGCTGTGTGGGACGGAATATGCAAATTCGCTCACTGTGCGGCAATTATTACTGGTGTTTGGGTTTTACTGGGAGGGGTTTTAGGGGTCGAATAAGTCTTGGAGAGCAAGTGCTTTTACTGCTATGTCTTGATTGAGAGACTGGCAACACTTCACATTTGCCACTGATCAGTCAATGCTCACGTCCCTTAAGCGAGTTTATACACTATAAGGACAAATGTTTTGGGACGCCTGCTCATTTAACGTTTCTTCCGAAATCAAGGGCATATCCTGCTTTTGTTGGAGTAACTGTCTCCACTGTCCCAACTGAACCCAGTTTTGTATTGGATGGAGCACCAACCATCATTGCAGAGAACACAGTTCCGCAGCTCAATGCTGGGGGGCTTTACACACCTCTAGCCGACGCTTGGCATAGGTTGACACAGTGCCCATAGGTTCATGTTGATCTGCTCCAAAGAGTCCTATTCTATTGGCAGGACTTCTCTACAGGGACTAGACAAGCTGTGTGTGTCTCTGTCAGCACGGGTGCCACTTTAAAGTAGCTGAATGCATTCATTGGAAGGGGTGTCCACAAACATTTGGACATATAGTGCACGTTATGTATGCTCTAGCCTAACCTCGTGTATAAGAGGAGTATATGGAGAGGAACAGGGAATGGAACCAGGCTAGGGCTGATGTCTGCTAGTAGGTGAGTGTTCATCTGTGGTGCTGTTACCGAGTAGATACAGAGGTGAGATGTTGAACATGTCCTCCAGTATGTCTCTCTCTCTCTCTCTCTCTCTCTCTCTCTCTGATTGGCGGCTGTCAGAATCTCCAGTGCAGATGGACATTAGATATTCCGAGCTTATCCTTCACTGTCAAGCTTCAACAGCACACCTGGACCTGTCAGCCTGATCTGGGATCAGATGTTTGTGACAAAATGCCGTCTAGTAGAAGCTAGTGCTGGATGACACTAAAAATGATTCGGTCACTCGGCCACTTTAACTTGCACCCAATGCTGACACAGATGTGAAAATGCACACACACACGCACGCGCATCATGTCTACTTACTGTAGAGAAGAACTGCCAATAGAATAGGACTCTCTGGAGCAAATAACATGAACCTGTTGGCACCATGCTGCCTAATGCAAGACATTTTCTAGAGGGGTACCAAGCCCCCAAGCATTGAGCTGTGGATTAGCAAAACTGCTGCATCCACTGGAATGATGGTTGGTGCTCCGTCCAATACGTCTGGGATAAGTTGAGGATGAGGTGGGGTGGGGATCATCCATCATCCTGGCCTCTACTTGACAGCCGTCTTCTCTGAACAGTAGAAACAATTACTCAAACAAAAGCAAGATGAACTCGTTTAAATGCCCTCGATTTGAGCAGGTGTCCCAATACTTTTGTCCATATAGTGTCTCAGTACCGTGATGGTACGAACGATATGTCGTGCAGCTTTGCTGTGGAGCAAGTGTGATGTCACGTCAGACACTGATGCGGTGAGAGATGTATGGCTTCCCGTCGAATTGTTAGCATCTCATTCGGACGAGGTGGCGGCTCGGCCCAGCAGATCTCAGATTAGCGCCCGGCTGATGAGAAACACTCCTTGTGATCCGAGCAGCCTTTCCATTACGGTGGAAAAGAGCCGGCTATCAGAGCAGAGCCTCAACTCAAACACGGCCTCCGAAAAAGCCAATTACACTCACTATAATACCTGTGAACTGCTCTCAGCACGGACGAGTAAACACACACACACACACAGTTGGAGGATGAGAGAGCGAATAAGAGTTAAAGAGACACTGACAGATAGTAAGAGGGGAAAAAGAGTGGGGAAGTGAGTTTGTGAGAGAGATAGAGAGAGGGAAGAGAGGGGTCTTGTGAATGCACTCAGCTACTTTAAGATGCACCCATTGCAAATGCACACACACACAGCTCTCTTGAGTAAATAAACCTATGAGCAATATGAGACCATGAACATATAAGCACCATGCCTAATGCCAGGTGTGGGCTAGAGGGGTACAAAGCCCCCCCAGCATTGAGCTGTGGAGCAGTGGAACTGCGATGCTCTCTGGAATGATGGTTGGTGCTCCATCCGATACTTTTGGGATGAGCTGGGGAGTTGGGAATGATAAGGTGGGGTGGTGATCAATCATCCAATATCCTGACCTCACTAAGACTGCTCTTGGTGCTGAATACAATCAAATCTTCACAGCAGTGCTCTCCAAAATCTAGTGGATAGTCTCATTCCCTGGACAGTAGGGACAGTTACTCCAATAAAAGCAGGATAAACTCTTTTTTATTAGCCTTGATTGTGAAAGAAATGATGAATGAGCAGGTGTCCCAATACTTTTGTCCAAACAGTGGCCCAACCAACTCAACCCAATATCTAGAACCCTCATTTACATATCTATGATATCATTACTGTGGGAGCTAATAATGCAGTAATGATCAATAACGGTAGGCTTGGTCAGCCCAGAGGCAGAGTGCGCTTGTAAAGAAGGCTAGTGCTATTCAGAGGATTTCACTGGAGTGTTTTGGTGGCCGTGTGAAGTGGACAAACGCGATGTGACGTGAAGTCTGAAAAGGCCTTGGAGGAAGAGATGGACACGTCTCCTCTCGACTGGCGTGCCAAAACTCATCAGCTTAATTATGGCACACATCCCAGCCCTTAGAGAGAGGGGGGAGAGAGAGAGAGAGAGGGAGAGAGAGAGATAACACACACATGAACACACAGACTGATAGACACTGACAGAGACAGCAGCACATTCATCATAAACAAAACTCCTCCCAGCTTCTGCATGTCAGCTTCACTGCGCCCAACCATTCCTCGCCTGTAACCCAATCTAACACCTTCATACAGCACAGTAATCATCACACACACTCTCTCTCTCTCTCACACACACACATCTGCAGTCATAAACATAGTCATACAGAGGCCCATCATCCAAAATATCATTATAAAACTATCACAGGATCACAACCGCAATTAATACACTCACTGAACTTCAACAGCAAATAGACAGACAGACAGGCAACTCCATAAAGAGTTAAACAGACAGACAGATATGCTAATAGACAGGCAGACATGCTCCTACAGGGAGATAGACAGCTAGACAGACTGGAAGATAGACTGACAGATAGACATACAGCTCCATAGACAGATATAGACAAATGTAGAGACAGACAGACAGTTAGATAGCTACACAGACTGACATACAGCTCCATATACAGTTAGATAGATAGACAGATATGGTGAGACAGTCAGGCATGCTCCTACACAGTTAGATAGATAGCTAGATAGATAGAGACAGAGACAGACATCAAGATAGACTGAGATATAGACAGATAGACAGACACACAGCTTGACATACAGTTCCATGGATAGTTAGATAGACAGACATATGTTGATAGACTGACGGATAGACAGACAGACAGATTGATACAGAGCTCCACAGATTGACAGACAAACATATGTTGACAGACGGACATGCAGATAGACAGACAGCTAGACAGATAGGTAGACAGACAGCTAGACAGACAGACATACAGCTCCATTATCCAGTTAAAAGGTTCTTCCAACCCTTAATGTCCTTCTATGACCTTTAAAATGGTTCTATACAGCAGGGTTCTGCCAGATCCTTCTGGTTGGAGTGTAGCGCACCCCTAGTCGCACGGTCCCAACACACTAACACACACACACACACACACACACACACAATTACACTTCCCGCCTCCCACAGTAACACACAGTTAAACACACCATACTGCACCTCCCATTTAGGCTCCACTCAGAGCCCTCCACAGTGCAATTACACACCAGCCAATAGCATACAGTACACTTCAGTGACTCCTGGATGACACAGAGATGCATTAATACCCCCCCACACACACACACGCACACAAAACGCACACACTGACCTCCCTGACCTCCTGCTATGATCAGTGCTCTTTGTTTAAGTATTTCACAGCTGCTCGAGTGCCGCAATTCGGACTCCGCAACCTGAGGGCTATCGGCCAGCATGCTGCTTCATAAATATCGACACATCAATAGTTAATGCAGGACAGGAGGACAGTAAAGAGCATCAGGGAACGCTCCATAAAGCAGAATTAGCTTCAGAGACAGGACAGAGACAAGAAATAGAGAGAAAGCCAGAGAGCGAGAGAAAGAATGAATGATGAGAAGCTGAGGGCATAAAAACAGCTATTTCAGGAAAGACTCGCACCACAGTGCAGTGTTTCAGAACACGCACCGCGCAGGCTGTTCTATCAAACCGCCCCACTGGCTGTTACCGTGCATGTGCACAGCACTTGTATGGTATAATAACTGTGTTTAATTATTTTTACGGTAATCATGCTAAACTCAGCTTACTGTCATTGTCAGAGTGGTCCTGAAGACTAAGGCACTGGCACCTGTAGATCGCTGCTTCGAATCCCATGTTATGGTGCTTTGCCATCAGCAGCCAGAGCCTGAGAGAGCACAAGTGGCCTTACCCTCTCCTCACTACCGTCAGCTCCAGGAAACGACCAAAAATATCCAGCCAACAGCGTCCTGTGACCACTAATAAAGTATTATGGGATGATAACCAATCGGAAACCTGATCCTCTTTCTAAAAAAAAGAAAAGAAAAAGAGGACACTGAGGACATGCAGTGTTACCATAGTCCACCATAGTTAAGATGTTGTGGCTAGGGGAGGAGGTAATGTTAAACGTAGGCCTATCTTCAGCATCTGACCATGCCTACACGTCTCTGCCACCCACTGGTAAGTTAATCGGCTCATTAGTAGACATGCACAGGTTCAGTGATGGGTTTGGACATGGTTATGGTTTTGTTGCTGTCACCTGTGGTTCCATTCACCTCCACTGTAAACAAATCTTAGTTTGTACGTTTCTCTGCAATGAACTACCGGATGCAAACCCCACTCTGTACAAGTGTTCGTACATCAGCAATGGAATTATTTCAATATTTTGAACAGTCTGTAGACTTCCCCTTTAAATGAAACAAAGCGTAGCCCAGCTATGCGCTCAGCAAGAAGGGCCTACTTAATAAAACCAGACGAAGCATGACTGAAGGTGTGAAGCCACAGTCTGACGAAATCCTATAAGAGTTGACACAGCAGGCGTGGACATCAGCCCAATGTCCAAAAAAAGCAAGGAATGCACCAACAGTATTTCGCTGCTGTCCAATATAAAAACATGTATCTTCATTTGTGTCCATTTAGAATTTTCACAATGGTTTGAACCCTGTTGCTGCTTCTGAACAGTGTGAATAATTTCTGGCTAAATGGACCAATAGAAATGCTACAAAATAACAAAATATAAAATACAAAAGAAAAAAAAAAGAAAAATATATATATAGTATTAATATTAATAAATATATATTTAACAAAATATAAAATACAAATATATATATTTGTATTTTACATTGTTATTTTTAAATAATATAAAAATATATATAAATATAATAAAAATATAAATAAATAAAAAACTACATAAAAATAAATGATGTTTTTCATTGGACAGCAGCGAGATATAGATCATTGTGAGCTCTGATACCTGCTAGTCTGTTAGTCACGAGACCCAAAACACCTGAACAGATTTTCGAGGGAAGCCACCAAGGATTAGACACGGCAAGAACAATATCTTTAAGCAAAAAACTGTCAAATTAACACATTTTCTTAAGCGAAAGTTCTCTTTTACTTTTTCCCCTCAGTCTCTTCGGCTGATTCAGTACCTTAGAGTTTGATTTGCACCTTAAAAGGTGATAATTATATAATGTAAAAATAATCTAAGGCATACTCTACTCTACCCCTTACAGGCTGCTGCTGAGGCTGTGCTTCAGGACTGCTTGGTTTCCCCTGCAGAACTCAGCAACAATGCAACGCTCAACACCTAAAGCAGACACAAGCATTAACATGCACAGGGAATTTAAACTAATAATTAAAAAATACACATAAAAAAAAATCTAATCAAAGAAAAAAATGACTACATTACACACTGTCCTGAAGAGAATGCATCTTAAGATTTTCCCAATTCCAGGCAGTTGCTAGGTTGTTGCTGTGTGGTCTCTAGGATGAAAGTGTTTCTGCATAGCAAGTGGTTGCTATGTGGCTGCGATGGTATTTCAGGTGGTTGCTATGCTGCTTTTGAGTCGTGTATCGATTGGTAGGTTGTCGATATGACGTTGCTAAGTGGCTGCAATGGCATCTCAGGCGGTTGCTGTGACTCTCATAAGTGCACTAATAGTCTGAACATTTCCGAAAAAAACATGGGACAAGATATGTGGCAAAAATTGTGCAGAAAAGTTCAAATTCAAGTCTCAATTTTAAAAACAAAATGAAAACTTGGAATTTTCAAGTAATTTCAGGAATTTGTGGAAGGAAAGATACGGAAAGTTCAACTCCCAGTCGAACTGTAGCTGAGGAACAAGGCAAAACTCACTGAAACTCACGTCCAAACTCTAGGAATTAAATATTTAACTATGCGGTGGAGCCGGCTAGCTGGAAGAATCTCAGACCTAAATAAATAAATAAATAAAATTAGTAAATAAACAAAAGAAAGAAAGAAAGACAACAGCCTTACTTTGGACTACAGGGTGGGCCATTACATTAAAACCAAGCACACCATTGTTTTTCTTGTAAAATTCTCAATAAGTTTAATGTGTCACATGACCAAACTTGGATCCAAAATGGCCGACTTCAAAATGGCCACCATGGTCACCACCCATCTTGAAAAGTTTTGCCCCTTCGATATACTAATGTGCCACAAACAGGAAGTTAATATCACCAACCATTCCCATTTTATTTAGGTGTATCCATATAAATGGCCCACCCTGTACTTACTGAGGGACTTTGCAGTCCTGAGGTTGCTATGGGGTTGCTAGGTGGTTGCAATGGTAGTCCGGATGGTTGCAATAGTGTGTCCAAGAGACTGCTAATTCGTTTCTGCAGTGTTGCTTGGTGTTCATTAGTGAGTTTTTGAGAGGTTAATGTGGTGTTGCTATGGTATTCCAGGTGGTTGCAATGCTGTTAGTTAAGTTTCTGCAATGTTGCTTGGTGGCTGCTAGTGGTTACTATGGTGTTGCTAAGCGGTTGCTAGATGGTTGCTATGACCTTGAAAGTTTTTTTTATTATATATATTTCATTCAAATTAAAATCTTTGTTTTAACCTCCAATTTAGGAATAAAAAAACAAAAAACAACCAAAAAAACCCAGAAAAGGCCAGAACAGGAAAGTTGGAATGTTTGGAATTTCATTGACGAATAAAGCAGAGTTTTTAGTTTTTTGGGGTTTTTTTTTGGCACACCGCCCAGAGCAGTAAGAACACTGTCGAATTTTAGCTGAGGAACATCTGGAAAGTAAAGGCAAAACTCACTCAAATAAGTCCAAACTCTGGGCGTTAAATATTTAACCACATGGAGGAGCCGACCGGCCGGCGGGAAGAATCTCAGACCTGAATAAAAATAAATAAATAAATAAAAAAGAGAAGCACCGAGCGCCAGGCTCTGCCTCAGCCTGACCGGCCTCACTCTGTGATGGACTTCACTGTCCTCAGGAGGAAAGCGAACCAAAGACTGAATAAAACAAAGACCTGCTGTCCTGCTGTATCTGGAACAAGAGCGGACTTGAGTGAGCGCTTCTCCTCCTCCATGACCGTAAGAGAAAGCCTCAATTAGTCAGCCTGCAGCGCTTTCTCCCGCATCGATCCGCCTCAAATGAAGAATGGCAGGCTGGACGCTTTTCAATCAGTCCGAGCTTTCTGAAGGCCACGTCTCGTCCACAGCGGGTGGAAAATCCATGGGTGGCAGATATAAATAAATATCCGAGGCGAATACGCAAACGACCTCCAGGCATTTAGGCCGGCTCCCGTTCAGCAGCCATGGAAATGCCACCTTTTTTTTTTTAACTGGACTGAAATCAAATACCATCCAGGAGCCTTGAGTGGACAAGGGCAGGGAGCGTCCCTGTGGACGGATCAATCAGATGGATCATCAGAGGCAAGGGGCACTCAGTCCAAGCCAAACCCACTTCATATTAACCTTCAAGACAAGAAGGATGAAAAAAATGGACATGGGCTGAGGCCCATGAGGAATGTTGGGATGATGCCTTTAATGTTGTTGGATGATGATTATCAAAGAGTCGTTAAAAACTAGGAGACTCGTCACCGGGCCCACTCTTGAGCAAAAAGATATATATATATATATATATATAAAATGTAAGTCTGTGATTCTCTATTCTACCTGCAGGTGTCGCAAGGGCGCACTCGTGCTAGCTAAAACGTACGTGAGCTAGTTACAGACCCACAGCAGTACTAAACCCCTTCAAGCAGCCCAGTTTTATTTATTTTAGTCATATCATTAATGTTGTGTGAGTTTTAATTGATTATTTTCTATGTTTTTGATAATTAAAAATATCTATATTTTTTTATTCATTTATTTTATTTTAAATAGTTGTATTTCTTCTCCTGAACAAACTAGTTCTCCTTCCCCAGCTTTTTAAATTGATATATTAATATATTATAGATTATATTAATCATTAATTGATTGCTGTCTTACTGTGCTTTTTTTTTTTTTAACTCATATCTTTGTTACTATGATCTGAGGAAAAACGTATTTTGGGACAGAAGTATATGGGATGGAATACTGATCCTATTTACCCTGTAAACTGGAGCGCACACACACACACACACACACGTCAGCTGTGTGTGTCTCTGGGTATACCTGGCCAAGCTCCAAGCTGGGGTCCCATCAGGGCACTGGCAGACAGACAGAACACTCCAAGAGTGTGTTTGTGGGAGTTTAGACAAAACTCGAAACCTTGAGCCAAACCTCTGAGCTACCACCAGCATTAACATCAGGGCTCCAAGCCCTCCAGAGCTACAGTAACCGGGCAGATTCAGCAAGGTTGTGTGTGTGTGTCTCTAAGGAGTGTAAACCCTCTTTTGCTGTAAAACATCAGCGCTTCTACAGCAGCAAATGCACTAAAGAATTAGATGATCAAGAGAGAATTCAATACACTTTACGACTCACTACAGATCCAATATGATTCAGTTCAATTTAGCATGTCTTCCCCCTTTAACCAGTCAGAGTAATGCAGGAGCTATCTCAACTGTGAAGCATGGTGGAGGAAGCACCAAAACACCAGCAGTTCATGACCAAGTTGAAGAGACGTCAGGTAATGCAACAAGACAATGACCCAAAGCACACTAAATAAAAAGGTGTAAGGTGATTGCGGCTAAAAAGGGGTATTGAATCTAATGGCTAGTCAATTCCCAGGATTCACTTTTTTTTTTTTCTAGCCTGCACTGTGAATGTTTACTTAATGAAAATTTGCTTAATAAAACACTTGAAAAATACAACTGTGTATGGCTGTGGGCGTGGCTTGCGTTAGTCTATAATTGCGACTTAGATCAAGATCAGACCACATTTTAATAGTAACCACTGAAGACATCCAGATACTTGCAGAGATTTCACTTACTTTTTCTAGCCTGCACTGTGAATGTTTACCTAATAAATAGTGTGCTCACTAAAACATGTCAACTGTGTGTGCCTGTGGGCATGGCTTGCTGTTGTCTATAAAAGCGACTTGGATTAAGATCAGACCACATTTTAATAGTAACCACTGCAGAAATCCAGATTCTTGAGGTTCTTCCATTTGAAACTGTGGAGGAACCTCTTAGGGTGCTTTGAGGAACCTTCAAGAAAAGGTTTTTTGAAGAAAATGGTTCCTTAAAGGTTCCTCAAAGCACCCTAAGGTGTTTCAAACTGAAGAACCTCCAAAAGTTCCTCAAGGATCTTTATACTGTGTACTTCCAAAGATTTAATTTAAATAGAGAGAGAGAGAGAGAGAGAGAGAGAGACATGGTGAATGAGTGAGTAAAGAGAAAGAGAGTGAGATAACTGATAAGATAGTGATGGAGAGGGTTGGGGGGTGTTAGTCATTATGAATGAGTGTGATGAAGCGAGGGGGGGGTGGAGAAATTAATGAATACAGAAGAAAAAGCTGTGGTGAGAGAGTGAAGGAGAGAGCGAGAGAGGTGCAGTCAGACAGAGGGGAGAGAGGTTAAGTAGAGTAGATTAGTGCTCTGCTGGCGGAGTCCTGCTGAGCACCCACCAATTGATCTGGGCAGAAATTCGGAGCAGATAGGGAGGAATTATCGGCTCTAGACTGCACTCCGTGCGCTCCTCCCAAACACTCTCACACATCCCCACCCGCACACACACACACACACACCACATAGCGTTTGATTCACACTGAATAAGATCTACCATTTGCCTCAAAGAGAACAAGTGCTCTCTCTCTCAGGGCGCTTGCAAAGGCACGCCCAACAACTCTGAAATAAAGAAAACTTTATTTAAACACACTGATCAATACGCTGCAGCACCTGCAGTGTGTGTAAGAGCTAGGGGGCAAGAGTCAGGGCAGCTAATGAAATTTTCATGCGGTCGAGCACACTTGATTAATTAGGATGTGTGGCCCTTCTAAAGAGAAACCTTCACCTACTCCAGGTTCACGATCAAATGTTTGTGGACACCCCTTCTATTTAATGCATTTTCAGTTGCACCCATTGCGAACACAAGTATTCAAAAAAAGAAGTATTGACGATAGGGGATGAATAGGCACCTATTGTCACCATGCTGCCTAATGCCAGGTGTGAGCTAGAGGGGTATAACCAACCCCCCCCCCCCTACTTTTGGAACAAGCTGAGGTGGGATGGTGATCATTCAACATCCTGACCTCATTTACGCTCTTGTGGAGGAATGCAATCAAGCTGTGATTCGAAATCTAGAAGAAAGCCTTCTTCCCCAGTCAGTAGAGACAGTGTCCCTATACTTTTGTCCACATAGTGTAGCTTAAACACACACAAAGCAACCTATCTAGAAACTACCTACTCACATTTGCTAGGATGGCCTGACCTGTCCGCGACGGCAGTCGTTTTAAATGTTCTCAACCTGTAAACTATTATTCAGACAGGGGGGTGGCTGGGGGTCACCTGCATCTACGACCTTCTTTCTGAAGGCCTCAGAGACCTCTTCGGATCTGGTCATGGTGAAACCACTTACTTCAACAATCATGAGCAATGTTCTAATCATCTGCAGCTGACGTGGAACACCAGATACCAATTTTATCCAACGCTCTTGACTGCTGAAGTGAGAGGGATCACCATGGCCAGACCCACCAGCCTCAGAGACCTCTTTCTGAGGTCTTCAGAAAGAGTCTGGAAAGGGGGTTAAAGACAAATCTCAGAACATCAGAAATCAGCTGTTCCACTGTTTAATAATCATTCACAAGTACAAGTTCAGCCCAACAGCAGACCACAAGATGTGTAAAGAAGTCTCCAATGCTCCTAAAAGGTCATCACAGGATATACAAGCAGTGGGGCAGTGGTGGCTCAGCGGTTAGAGCACCGGGCTATTGATAACAGGGTTGTGGGTTCGATTACCGGGCTCGGCAAGCTGCCACTGTTGGGCCCTTGAGCAAGGTCCTTTACCCTCTCTGCTCCCCGGGCGCTGGGTGTGTGTGTTCTCACTGCCCCTAGTTCACTAGTGTGTGTGTTCGCTACCACAGATGGGTTAAATGCAGAGGACACATTTCATGCAGTGACCACAGGTGATGTCAGAGTACAACATCTACCATCAGAAAAAATAGGGCATGTATATTGTGGCGCAGTCACCTGCTGTCACACGATTGGCTGATTAGCCGTGTAAATGATGAGGGTACACAGGCGTTCCTGTGTGTGGGTGTTTCTGATAAAATGGCCAACTCTGCAGGATCCAACCTATAGGACAAATCCCAGAAGGTCAGGCCAGAGGCCAGAAGAGTATAGTGGTGTTTCTTTGTTGAAGAAAGAAAACAAACAGCATCCAAGACTGAGAGGTTGGGTGCTAAGAGATGTGAAAGAGCGAGAGTCTGCACACACATACACGCATGAATAAAGTGTACACATACTGTACATGCCAGCCCACTCCCTCAATGGGGGAAGGAGAGGCAGTTTGTTGGTTGTTTTTCTTCTTATAAAAAATATTCCACAAAGAAACCATCAAGAAATGGCGGCCAGAAGCTTCACCATATGGTCCCCAACCATCCCTGACTGATCCCCATTGAATCCACACTAAAACGGCTGGGCTTTACACATACACACTGCGTGGGACACGCTAACGTAGAGGCCACTGGAGCACAGTGAAGTGGTGTTTACTGTTTACGACAAACCTACAGCGCCAGGCAGGCTTTCACAGTCCACGTCCACGTCAACAGACTGAAAACTCCCACTCCCTGAAGTGGTTTCTGCTATTCCCCAGGCTGTGGAGCGACGGGGAACACACTGGAACTGTGAATTAACACACATGGAGATATACAGGGACCAAACAAGTGTTCAGAGTACGAGATGTTACACTACTGACTCTGTGGGAATGCTGGCATCACCGTCGTAGCAGACGAAAGCTGACCGCTTGTTATTAAAAGGTCCACTGTTCGCTTAAACGTGAGGCTGTGGGCAAAAATACAGCGATTCATACGCAAAACCAGCTGCACCAGAATGACCATGTGGTCAAATACCTTGTACCTTAAAACAGCAGCTTCCGAGTCATGTTGATGGTACACGGACTGTGATAGGGAGAATGGCGTCTCCGTCATTCCCACTCTGGGCTGGAAAGCTCTCGGCAGAACTACATAATGCTGCATAACCTGTAAGTCATATGTGTGTAATATCCTGTCATGTAACTCTAACGCCTCTGTCCATATACTTCTTTAATGTCCGGAGACCTGGACTTTTGCTTGGTGTGCATTTTTGATTTCTCTGATTTGGGATTAGTAGGACCTAACAAGTATAAAAACTAAGCTTAGTCTTTGTACAGGAAGTCATTTCAGCAAAAAAAATATGAGTTTGGCCAAAGGGTCAAAGTTTGAAAAAATTAAGTATCATAGTGCAGAGAAGCAGAGCTGTAATGTCCCCTTATGAGGATGCAGGGTCTCAAGAGAGTGAAGTGCAGATGCTGCTTCTGTAGCTCTCAGCTTGTCCAGAAATGTGGGGACGTTCATAGCTGTATTTATGACAGTAGTGTAGCGTAAAAGTGAACTGCATTATAAAACTGTAGGTGTAGCCAAAAACAAACAAACAAACAAACAAACAAAACAACAATTTTCACAAAATGCTGCTTTAAAGCATTAAAGCAACATTTTTTGCTCCTGGGCTCCCCCTATAGTCATGAAGTGCAATTCGTGCTGTGAGCCACCCCTAAAGGACTAAAGAGACGCTATGCTCCCTATTACAGCTCAGCGGAGCATTACAATGATTTTGAAGCTGATATTTTAAGCTAAAAATGTTACATAGCTTTATTCTATATGTGAACAGTAGAATGTCATAATCTACATAGTACCATAAACCTTTTACAAATTATATTAAATAATGTGAGGATCTCATACAGCCTCCCAAAACCCCTTTACATATGATCGAAAAGTGAGATGGACTTGCCCCCTCCGGCCCAATTGCTAAATCTGCACCAGTGCGCTCAGGAACGGCTTGGGGCTCGAAGGGTTAATATTTAGACATACAGGAAATATTTTATACCTTAAAATTAATTCTTAGTTTCCTTAATTATTTGGATTATTTATATTTACTACCAAAAAACAATCATCATCATCATCAACACTGGAAAACTAACTGACCTTTGCCCAGCAGGGGCAGCTAATGCAGACATCCCATCAGCTCATGAACCTACAGAATACTTTCTTTTGATTGGTTCGCTACTGAAACAAAAGCATGAAAGAGAGGGCGTGCTTAATGTGACGATATGTATTCGAGGGCAAACCGGGGCGTGGAGTATGCAAATGTTATGTTAACGAGTGAGGTGTGGGTGGGGCTTGTTTCCACACATAGAAGCAGATTCATCTGCGGTGTTTTTAACAGTTGTAACGAATCAGACATGATCCAGCAAAGCTGGGACGTCTTTCCAAATGCCTGAATTTGCGCTTGTTTTTTTGTGATACTTTACGTGACATTTAGGGAACGCTGGTCTCTAAACGACTTCAAATTAAAATATATATAAAAATGAATTAATTTAGATTATTTACAGTTGAATTTAGACTTTTTATAATATATTTATAAATATATCAGTTAAGTCAGAGACCAGCTTAGCATAAACGTTCACCAGCAGAATGCAGCAACTACCCGCTGACTTCAGTTCGAAGTGGGGCAGCGGTGGCTCAGTGGTTAGAGCGCCAGGCTATTGATAACAGGGTTGTGGGTTCAATTCCCGGGCCTGCCAAGCTGCCATTGTTTGGTCCTTGAACAAGGCCCTTTACCCTCTCTGCTCCCCCGGCGCTGGAGTTGGCTGCCCACCGCTCTGGGAGTGTGTGTACTCATTGCCCCTAGTTCACTAGTGTGTGTGTGTGTTCACTACCACAGATGGGTTAAATGCGGAGGACACATTTCGCTGTACATAGTACAGTAACAAATTCGTGCACCTTTACCTTTTTGATGTAAGGTTCTCCGTCGTAGTTCTTGAAGTACAGGGAGATGAACTAAAGTTACCGGCTGTGGTGACTGCCTGTCCAACACAGCTGCAGCAGCTCGAGACCAGGTGTATGGACAGTCATGTTCCCCTTTAAATGAATGAATGTACTCAAATATTTGACTGGCACTGTTGACTGTTAGATTGAGGGAACCACACACACACACACACACACACACACACACACACACACACACTCGCCAACAGGCGGGATTTCAATTTGATTATACATGTGAAGGACTCCGTGATGCTCTTGCATAGCAAAGCAAGCTCTTTCCACCTGCTCTGATCTTCAAAGCTCCATTCTTCTGCTTTTCCTAGAAAGCCTGCAGCAGCGGCCGGACGCAACGTCCCTCCCAGTAAACAAATCAGCAAATGCACCCTTGAGTAGGCCCTGCACCCGCTCTCTTTACCCCCCCCCCCCCTCCTCCTCCCCAACTCTATGTCTTTGAGCACAGAGTCAGAATGAACCAGCTCTTCTCTCGGTTGATAATTGGGCGCCATCTCTCTTCACGTTTCTTCTCAACTTCACAGGTGCCGTCTGGCCGAGCTCATATCAAAGGCTACCGTTTGCCTTTCATGACTGTGGTCATTACGGTGCGAGACGGACCGGGGAAAAAGTGGACGAAGCAGCTTCGGATGGACATAAGACAGGTAGGAGACGCTAGAGATGAGATTAGTTGAGTTGGTTGGTTATTAGATCAGGACTCGATTACTTTAGAACTTGCAACCTCTTGAGGACAGATATGCAGGGTTTGATTTGAGGAGGATGTGAGGGAATGCCATCACCCCGATCCCCTGTTACGACCCTTGGTTGTTAAATAGCTTTTGTGTTCCTGCTTCTGTGGGTGCAGGTGCACAATTGGCCACATGGGGCGCTTCCTCTGTATTTACATTTATGGTATTTAGCTGATGCTCTAATCCAGAGCGACTTACAAAGTCATACTTGTAATATACCCATACTCATATATTGTAGTGCTAGGAGTAGTGCAGCATAGTTACCAGACCTGGAATCGAACCCCAGCCTCCGACATGGTGCGGTAGCTCACTGGCAGGTAGTGGTGTTATCTGTTGCACCACACCAGTGTCAGTGAACACATACATTTAGCAGTGGGCAGCCACCCGGGAAGCGACTGGGGGTTCGGTGCTTTGCTGAAGGGCACCTCAGCCACGAATGCTGGTCATGGGGATCAAACCAGCGACCTTCCAGCAACCTTCCAGTCCAACAGCCACTTCTCTAACCTATAGGCCATGGGTTAGTGAAACGGCCAAGGGCCTGGAAGGTGCCCTTGAGGTGCCCCTGAGGTGCCCTTGCCCAGGTAGAAAAGAGAAGGGGAAGACACTACCAACAGAGAGGCGTTTAGGGCTCTTTTTCGTTGATGACCTGGAGAACATCCTGTACAGACGAACCCGGAATTACACAGAACTGTAATGTCCTCTTATGAAGACGCAGTCTCAAGAGGTTAAATGCAAATGCTGCTTCTGTAGCTCTCAGCTTGTCCAGAAATGTGGGGATGTTTATAGCGTGATCTGTATTTATGACAGCAGTGTAGTGTAAAAGTGAACTGCATTCCAAAACTGTAGGTGCAGCCAAAAACAAACAAACAAACAAACAAACAAACAAACAAAACAACAATTTTCACATAATGCTGCTTTAAAGCATTAAAGCAACATTACAGAATATTGGCATTTTTTGGGACGCTGTGCTCCCTATTACAGCTCAGCGGAGCATTACAATGATTTTGAAGCTGATATTTTAGGCTAAAAACGTTATATAGCTTTATTCTATATGTGAACAGAAGAATGTCATAATCTACATGTTACCATACACATTTTACCCCTTTACGTACAGCATCCCAAAACCCCTTGTTCAAACTCCAAAACCTCTGGAGAAAGTAGTGGGTGGGCGTCATTTTTGTTTTAGCAGTGAGTTGAGTGAGTTGTGTATCTTTGGGTCTTTAGGTTTACTTAGCTTGTGATTTTAGCTGCAGAATTCGGGCTTTAATAACCGTGTACAGCTGAGCTGCATGGAGTCTTTTAGGTTTGCTGTAAAAGATCTGTACCTGCAGCGCTCCTTAATTAGAACTCCGTTTATCAGCGTAAGACTGGCAGATTGACAAAATCGACAGTAAGATTATTTTAAAAAGACCTTCTAGAGGAACAGGATAGCTATTGTTCCGAAAAACAAAGCTCGTAACAGCCCAGCGTACAGTTAGTACGCCTTAACAGGTGGTCTAAAGGAATAAAACTCCACAACTAACATCATTACTTCCCTTTCTTTTTACTTTCAGGACATCAAAAAAGCATCTGCTTCAACGAGCAACAAAGATAATTCATAAAAAAATGGATCTCCAGCTGCTCCTACTGTAGAGATCCTGAGTGAAAATGAGAGCAAGACAATAAACTACTTCTACAACCGCCATAAACGCAAAGCTGTAGAAGGGACAGGCCGGGTTATTCAAAAGCACACACATCAGGGCATTAATTTTTTGGATAGAGAACACGGCATTTATCATTTGGAATAGATCAGGCTCAAGAAAGCTCTGTAAGGACTCCACAAGCTTGCGTAAAGTCCTCAGATTCACCTGGGAGTCGTCTGAACATGATTCTCAGTTAGAAAGAGACACAACTGAACACATCTGACCTTTCTGTACAAAGGCTGGAAAGTGGTCAATGTCACTAGGGGCAGGTACCCTGCCTGCTATCAGCAGCCGGAGCCAGAGAGAGCACAATTGGCTTTGCTCTCTCCGGCTCTGGCTTCTGATATCCTGGCAGCATTACTCTGACTTTTTGACATGGTCTTAATCTGGCAGTTGTTTTTTACATTGTGCCCAGATTTCATGACGAATGGACCAATAGAAACGCCCCAAAATGACCTAAAATAAAAGCTTTTTACATTGACTTCCATTGAAAATTAAGAAGCTGCCTTTTTGAAGTTGCCATTTTTGGCACTAAACTACATGTAACATATGCAATTTGACAAAGTCTTGCATATCATTTTCACACATAACCGCAATAAATTGTTTACTCTTTGTTGTTTGCTTGTTTACAAATAACTGGTTTGGACAGTAAACACTGGTTTCTTCAGCTGGTTGAATACAGGGAGCAACATCACCGATACAGAGACTCCAAAACTGGCCTAAATGTCCGACCCCAGGCTGGACCTGGCTGGTGTAAAGCGGCTCGGGCATGTTGTCCTGTCAGTCACACTTAGTAGCGAGTGTGTGAGCACGGGCCGGGCGGGCAGACGCTGGGGAAATGAGCTCTATTACGGCAGGCGGCCGCGTCGGGGCGCTGAGATTGGAACGGGGCCTTATTGTCTGTGCTTGGGACAAATGGGAAATGATGGTCTGTTGGGAATGGTATGTGTGTGTGTGTGTGTGGGGTGTGTGTGGGGTGTGAAATCATTACAAACTAATGGCACCATCAAAGCCACAATGACAAGGGCACTGGGGTCCGTACGTACTTATAGAGACAAATGATGAAGTGGGGGTGGGCTGGAATGGAGAGGGTGTGGGTGGGTGTTTATAGAGGAGATGTGAATTTAGCGTGTGTGTGTGTGTGTGTGTGTGTGTGTGTGTGTGTGTGTGTGTGTGTGTGTGTGTGTGGCTTGAGGCGGACAGGATCAGTACGGTCAGTAATGAAGAGAGTAGGACACTACAACGCTCTTTCCAGAGCTCTAGAACTTCTCCTCCTCTCTCTTTAACCTCTATCCATCTGGTCCAGTCCTCCAACACTCCCTATGGGACTCACCATTACACACACACACACACACACACACACACACACACACACACACACACACACACACACACACACACACACCCTCCCTCTCTCTCTCCCTCTCTCTAACATGTGTTGCATTGCATATAGAAAGCTCAATGTTTTAAACTATAATTACCACACACACACACACACACACACACACACACACACACACACACACACACACACACACACACACACAAACACACACACAACTGCAAAGAGATACACTACGTGGACATAAGTATTGAGACACCAGCTCATTCATTGTGTCTTCCACCTGATTAGGCATGGTGTCAACAGGTTCATATCCCAGTCCTTTTCACATACCATGCTATTGGCAGTACTTCTCTACAGGGACTTGACAAGCAGTGTGTGTGTGCATTTGCACATTGGTTTTAGGAATGGGTGCAACTTAGAGTAGCTGAATGCATTCATTAGAAGGGGTGTCCACAAACATTTGGACACGTAGTGTACCTACACAGACGACCACTGAGAGTGTGTGACGGCATGAAGTGGAGACAAAAAGGCCAACAGGAATTCTCACATCAAAGGAGACCGAGGTGGAGGAGCCAATAATCCCATAGATACTTTACAAACAAGAGACAATAAAGACATCAGACAGGCCGACAGAGAGACAGACAGACAGAGTGACAGAGTGAGAACAAGATAAATGAAAAAACTTAACTTTTAATGGAATTTAATTTAAAAGATTTAATTCCGAGTCTTTTTGGAGCATTTCTATCATGACAACCCTAAATCCTAACCATGACCTTAAACTTACCCTTTAATCAACCCTAAATCTTAACCCTAATCTTAAACTTACCCTTTAATCAACTCTAAATCCTAACCCTGATCTTAAACTTACCCTTTAATCAACTCTAAATCCTAACCCTGATCTTAAATTTACCCTTTAATCAACTCTAAATCCTAACCCTGATCTTAAACTTACCCTTTAATCAACTCTAAATCCTAACCCTGATCTTAAACTTACCCTTTAATCAACCCTTAATCTTAACCCTAATCTTATTATTTCATCAACACTGAATCCTAAACTTAATCTTTAATCAACTCTTAAGGTTAGGGTTAAGAGATGAGGATAGGGTTAGGACTTAGGGTTGATTCAAGGGTAACAGTAAGGGTAAGGCTAAGGTTAGGTTTTATTCAGGAATAAGGTTGGGGTTGGGATTAGAGTTAGGTTGAGGGTAGGGTTAGGATTTAAGGTTAAGGTTGGGATTTAAGGCTGATTCAAGGTTAAGGTTAGGTTAGGTGTAGGGTTAGGTTTTAGGGTTGATTCAGGAATAAGGTTGGGGTTAGGTTAAGGTTAGGTTTATGATTTAGGGTTAAGGTTAGGGTTAAGTGTAGGCTTACATTCATTAGACAGTCGACAATGCACCATCCAAGTGGCCTCTGACCTCCTAATGTGGTTGGAGTGATCCAATCACAATCTGATCACAAAGCATCTCAGGGTGTTGACACCTGGCTTTTCACCAACACCGCAGGTAAACGCCAGCTGTAAACAGGCTCTCCGGGAACGGCAGGACGGAAATCAGTGATTGGTGTCAACACTAAACAAATCTAATCGAAACGTTTTTTTTGTTTGTTTCGGAAACACGACACAAATAAACGACCCCCAATCCAATCAAGCGAGAATCACGGTGCAGAGCTTAATTAGGGAACGAGGGGTCGAAAGATTTGCTGGGAAAAAAAAGTGATAATGAAGTGAAGGAGCTGAGAGAAGTTAGGAGGAAAAGCGAAAGCAGAGGATTCGGAATTCTGATTCTGTTAGAGCTGGAATAATTAACAACTCCATTAAAATTCCCAGCACAGAGCAGAGGTGGCACACAACACTCCTGTGAAATGCAAATCAACAGAGAGAGAGCCCACGAGACAGAGAGAGAGAGAGCGCGAGAAAGCAAGAGAATGAAGAAAAAAAAAGCAAGAGAGAGAGAGCGCGAGAGAGTGAAAGCAAGGAGGAGGGGAAAAAGAGAGAAGGGGAGCAAGGAACTAAAAAAAAAAAAAAAAAAAAAAAAAAGAGTCAAAGAAAATGAAAGAGAAGAGAGAGAGAGAGAGAGAGAGAGAGAGAGAGTGTGAGAGTGTGAGAAAGAGAAAAGTGCTAGAGAGAAAATGAGGTAAAACAACGAGAGAAAGAATAAGAGAGAAAAGAGAGCGTGCGAGAGCACAAGAAAGAGAGCGAGAGAGAAAAAGAAAGAACGGAGGGAAGAAAGACAGATGATGAGCGAGGGACTAAAAGAACAAGAGTCCAAGAGAAAGAATGAGAGACAGAGATGAGCGGGGAAAGAGGGGGTGGGCAAGGGAGTAAAAGAACCAGAGTCAAAGAGAGAATGATAGAGAATGGGGAAAGAAAAGGGAGCGCGAGAGCGTAAGAGAAAGAGAACGCGAAAGAGAGGCAGAAAGAGAGGCAGAAAGAGAGGCAGAAAGAGAGGCAGAAAATGGCCAAAACAACAAAGAGAAGAGTTGGAGAAAAAAAAGAGAAACTAAGAGAAAGAAGGGAGGGGGGGTGCTGTCGTAATCACACACACACACACACACCCCTAGATAGACACACTTCACACTTCTCTTCCAACCTCGTAACAGCTCTGTTTAACACTGCGATTAAAGCCTGGCCGAACGTCCGGCAGCATTAATCTTTATTACAGGCTGGACTGACAGAATAACGGATGAGCATGACGCTGCAGACAGGGCAGGAGAAACAGCGTCCAAAAATACCCCCTCCTGTTCGGACCCCTCTTCACCCCTGCAGGAACACTGTGATGAATTCACGCATGACAAGGAATAACAAACACTCCTCGGATCTCAGAGCAGAACAATATATCAGCTGCTGAGAGCTCCTGAACCCGAGCCTCTTTAAAATTCATCACTTTTGCGAGAGCGGACACTTCCTCAGCATTAAAACCCGCCGTAATTCACACCCCTGTAAAAGAGATGTCAGCGCAGACCCTCGAATACAAACACATCGCGCGGAAAAACAGAACCCGCCACATATTGACACACATGATCAGGGTGAAGGTGAACAAATGATTAGCGGCGCTGTACCTTATCATGCCTCAGATCATTGACACCTGGGGGGTGGGTGGATGATACGGCTTGGGAAAACACACTGGGAAGAAAGAGATGTGTGTGTGTGTGTGTGTGTGTGTCTGAGAGAGAGTAAGTGAGCGAGCGGTATAAGGAAGGGTAGATGAGTTAGAGGAGTGAGTGAGTGTGTTTATGATTGTATATTTGTGTGTGTGTGTGTGTGTGTGTGTGTGTGTGTGTGTGTGTGTGTGAGGTATAAGGGAGGATAGATGAGTAAGAGGAGTGAGTGAGTGTGTGTGTGCATGTTTATGATTGAATATTTGTGTGCGTGTGTGTGTGTGTTTATGATTGCTCAAGAGAGGAGTGTATGTGGGGAGTGTGAGGATCACTCAAGCCTGTAATGAAAAGTAACAGTGATAGCTTTGAGCCAACACCAATCAGCCATAACATTAAAACCACCTCCCCATCATCGAGACAAGGATCTGGAACACCCAGACGTTAGCAGCAGACCCTTTACGCCGTGAGGTGGGTCTTCCATGAGCATCACTGCCTGATGTTTTGGAGATGTTCTAACCCAGTTGTCTAGCCATCACAGTTAGTCTAGTCAAAGGTTCATAAGCTTGCTCATTTTCCTGCTTCCACCACATCACCTTTAAGAACTGACCTTCACCCAAGGTTCACCTGCCACCCAATATGTAGATCCCAGTCCTTCACAGGTGCCACTGGAGCCAGATAATCATGTTATTCACTTCACCTGTCAGTGGTTTTAATATTATGGCTGACTATTTTACTAAGAATCATAGTCACTGTCCAAACCAATCAATATTGCTCAACTGTGCAGAACCAGGCGTTTTTGAGTGCAGTTACGATGGACCATCAATGCAATACGCATCGTGGGAATATGGTTATCCCACAATGCAATGCGAAACACCTGGAATAATTATTAGAAAAAATGGTGGATATCTATGTATGTGCAGCAGCTACGCCGTATGTTGGCATAGCAACTTTCTCACTTCCTGTTTGTGAGTGAATATTTGGTGCACTAACCTGCACTATTAGGATTAGTATGTAGTCTATGCCTCTTCTAGTATTAGTGTGCAGTCCTCAATTGGGACACAGCCACTGTGTTTGGTGCCTGACAAGAGTGTTACTGCCCTAGTTTTGGCTTATGGATACAACAAAAAAAATCCTACACTAACAAGTACACTTCTAATGGTGGTGCACTATTTGTGTACACTATTAAGTGTGGAAGTGTGCGGTTTGGAACGCAGTGTTTGTGTTTGTTGCAACTGGCAAAAGTGAGAAAATCTGACAGTCGTGGCCGAAAGCAGGCTTGGAATCAGATGGTCACCAGTTCAATCCCCTCGACCAGCAGGAAGTCGTGGAATGGGTGGGGGTGATGGGGAGGGTGAGGAAACAGCCATGTATTCTCTCTTAACATTCCCAGCGGAGGTGCCCTTGAGGAAGGCACCTAACCCCCAATAGCACCATACCTGCTGAGGTGGTTGCCCACTGCTACTACAGATGTGTGTGTCCTCACCACCAAGCCGCTAGTGTGTTCGGACTGCTGTCCGATGGCTGTAAAAGTCCACTTTAGGGTCCACTTTGGGTCCAGTATGAACTCTTACCTTCGGGTCAGCAGTCAGCAGTTTGAAGGCTGCGTACACCTGGTTCTCCTTCACCCCTCCTCCCAGGTCCAGGAAGTTAGCCGGTTTCCCGCCATGCAGGTCGATGATGTCACAGGTTGCCATAGCGAGGCCGGCGCCGTTGACTGTAACAACAGGGGCAAAACTTACTTATGAGGACGCATGAACGTGTACGTACGGCTGTTTTTTTAACACTAAATGTCCAAATGTTTGTGGACACCCCTTCTAATGAATACATTCAACTACTTCAAGTTGCACCCATTGCTGACACAGACGTGCAAATGCACACACAAAACACATACAGCTCGTCTAGTCCCTGCAGAGAAGTATTACCAATAGAATAGACTCTCTGGAGTAGATGAACATGAACCTATTGGCACCATGCCCAATGCCAGGTGTGGGTTAGAGAGGGGGATAAAGCTCCCCAGCATTGAGGTGTGGAGCAGTGGAACTCTGGTGTTCTCTAGAATGGTTGGGTGGTTGGTGCTCCATCCAATACTTCTGTGATGAGTTGGGGATTATGAGGTGGGGCGGTAATCAATCATCCAACATCCTGACCTTACTAATGCTGCTTTTGGTACTGTATGCAATCAAATCCTAACAACAATGTTCCTCCAAAATCTAGTAGAAATCCTTCTCTCCTGAACAGTGGAGACGGTAACTCTAACAAAGGCAGGATACATTGTTAATAGCCTTGATTTCAGAAGCCTTGAATGAACAGGTGTCCCAAAACTTTGGTCCATACAGTTTTCACAGTGACTGTGAACGGAATGCAGACGTCCGAAGAGTTCACTGCCTCTTAAAGCTCCCGTACAGAAGGGTATTTCACCAAATTGGACTTAAACATTTAAAACATATGTATGGTGGAGGGATACATGTAGGGCACTCCCTGCCAAAATAGTCCCAAAATAGTCCCCATCTCACATCACGGGTTGAATTATGGTGGAATTTAGAAAATAGGTGGAATTTCCCTTTCACAACTCAGTGTGCCCACTAAGAGCAAAGAGATATGCTGTGTTCTATGGCATGAGAGGAAAAAAAAAATACTGCACTGAAAACCCAGCCAGGCAGTCAAACACATTAGTAAATTAGACTGGAGGTGTTCTGAACATCAGCTGTAGTAGTAGTTGTGGTGTTATAGCTGGCCCATTGAGTCTGCCTCATTACTCCAAGCTGTAGTGGAGCCAGATGCTCGAGTGTTTTCCTGCAGCTACAATCCAGCTCTGGTTCTGCTCCTCAGCGTGAACACGGCTGCTTGGCAAGCGATCCCGAAAATGGTCTCAATAAAGAAAAACTCGCTTTAGCAGCTGTCACAAGTTTTAAGGGAACCTGGGAACTACTGTGGGCGTCTAAACCTATTCGAGAATCGGATATGACGCTAGTTTTTCCTCCCCAGTCCCTGTTACTGAAATCTTGCGTATTGGCTGATATCAGTCAGATATTTCTTCAACATATCGATACCCAGCAAAACCAATATGCCATCCCTATTTAGAATACAGGCTGTTTCGATGGTTACTCCTCTGAAATACTGCAAGTAGTTCGAAAGTCAGACAGTACCTTAAATCTGCTCCTGCTTTCAGGAAAGCTCAAAAATGGTGAAGCAAAAACACATGATAGAAGCATCATCACAGTTATTAATGCATCTATCCATCAATTCACACATCCATCAACCAATCAATTAATCCACCCATCAATCTATCTCTCGTTTCATAAATCAGTCAGTCAATTCAGCAACTGATTTATCGGTTCATTCATTCATCAACCCATTAATCAACTGATCAGTCTATCTATCTATCAATTCATGGATGCATCAATCAGTCTATCCATCCATCCATCAACCAACCAATCCATCCATCAATCTATCAGTCAACAAGTACATCAATCTTTCCACTGATCCATGGACATATCAATCACTTCATTCATCCATTAGTCCATCAACCAACCCATCTATCAGCCCATACATCCATTGAAGCATCAAATAATTCATTCATTCATCAAACCATTAATTTATCAGTCTGTCAACCAATCCATTAGTCCACTAACCATTCCATCCATCGAACCATTAATTCATCCATGATTCCATTCATCAATCCCTCCATCTCCACAATAATTCCCCAATTAATCCATCCATCTCCACAATAATTCCCCAATTAATCCATCCATCTCCACAATAATTCCCCAATTAATCCATCCATCTCCACAATAATTCCCTAATCAGTTAATTAATCTCCACAATTCCCCAATCAATTCATCCATCCATGATTCCATTCATCAATTCCTCCATCTCCACAATAATTCCCCAATCAATTCCTCCATCTCCACAACAATTCCCGAAATAATCCCTCCATCTCCACAATAATTCCCCAATTAATCCCTCCATCTTCACAATAATTCCCCAATCAATTCATCCATCTCCACAACAATTCCCCAATCAATTCATCCATCTCCACAACAATTCCCCAATCAATTCATCCATCTCCACAACAATTCCCCAATCAATTCATCCATCAATCCCTCCATCTACACAATTCCCCAATCAATTCATCCATCCATGATATGATTCATCAATCCCTCCATCTCCACAACAATTCCCCAATTAATCCCTCCATCTCCACAACAATCCCCCAATTAATCCCTCCATCTCCACAACAATCCCCCAATTAATCCCTCTATCCATGATTCCATTCATTAATCCCTCCATCTTCACAATAATTCCCCAATTAATTCATCCACCCATGATTCTATTGATCAATCCCTCCATCTCCACAACAATTCCCCAATCAATCCCTCCATCTCCACAATACTTCCCCAATGAATCCCTCTATCTCCACAACAATTCCCCAATCAATTCATCCATCCATTATTCCATCCATCAATCCCTCCATCTTCACAACAATTCCCTAATCAATCCATCCACCCATGAGTCCATTCATCAATCCATCCATCTATCAGTCAACCAATGCATCAGACCCTCAACCAATCTATCTGTCCATTAATTAATCTATCCATTCATCTATCTATGGCTGCAATCAATCAATCAATCCAGCAACCAATCAATTAATCCATCAATCCATCCATCTATAAATTTACAATTAGATACATTGAGAATAATCACAGAAACGAAATGTACTGTTAATGAATTACATCGCTTGGAGCACGTTGCGGTTTGCTGTTGATTATAATTATAATTATTAAAGTAATTGATCTATTAAACACAGCTACATTTCAATTTCAATTCTTACTTTGGAGGAACTGGGGTAACTTTCCTACAATCCACCAGCAATACAATAACTCCACATTATAAACTATTCATATTCTGATGAGGTCTGTTACAGCCCGTGGGCAGTGTCAGTGACCTAGTCTCTTCTTTCTAGGGGTGTAAAGAACCTCTTTTGTTTGACCCTCCAGTCTGAAAGTCGAGATTTCTAAAGAGATGCAGCTTTAATGACAACTCCAACCATCGCTCTCCGTCTCGTCGAGGCGTTTCCGGAGGTTTCTCACTAATTGGAAACCACTGCTTCTGTCAGGTCCCATCAGGAGCTGTTAGATAGCTGCTTAAGAACCTGACTGGAATAAAGCCCATGTGGTTACACTTTCACAAAGTCCAATAATTCCAATAAGATCAAAATAAAACCCTCCAAGATAAGCCGCCGTGAAACTGGAGATAACGACGCCCCAAACGTGTCTTTATCACTCTCTCAACACTTCATAAAGGACTGCAGCTCAATCTCCTACTTTCTGTACGGAGGAAAGAAGGAGAGTTTCTTACCGTTATCCACAGAGACTGGGACGTGAGGCATGTATGTCTCCATACAACAAAGAGCATCAGGCGATACGTTACAGCAGATGTTACAGACATCTTCCAGAACACACACTTCCCATTACAGATCGCACGATACCAATTTTCCTCAACTGCATCTATATTGAAATCTTGAGTATCAGCCAATAGGGATCTTATTTAAAACTACAGCACTTTAAAATAAGCTCCTGCTTTGAATTGAACCAATTCACTTAAGATGAGCATCTAAAATTAGGCCATCACCCCCTCAACCTAATCAAATGTCCCGTAGTGTGATGGTGTGGCAATTTCAGGATAGACTTGTTACGGGATTGGCTCAAATACATTCTTTTATTCTCTCCGAGATCCCACTCAGCATTTTATTCATGATGAATGGACCAATATTAAAACGCCAAAATTGGAATAAAACAGATGTTTATGAACATTATTTTCAATCTTTTACCAAAGTTCGAGATCCAAACATACTAACAGCGACGAACAGACAAAAATGCAGGGTTTCCAAGCTTCATTATCGGCAATTCTGCAGGCCCCCTAGTGGTTTTAAATCTGCCACCAGAAGCATAACAGCATGTTATTCTCCTCACAGGGAAAAGTGAAACTCCTTGTGTGAGCCACTGTTTCTATTAATACATAAAAAAAAGTCTTCGGCTTCTTGTGTTTCAGGATACACTATGTTTTTTGTTTTTCCCACCAATCAGTTCCAATCAGACTTTTTACTGTTACTTTTTACTGTTACTAAAACTTACCACACTCACGCTTGTAGCTCTTTAATTACAGAGTTAAGTCCATCTGTTTAATCTTTCACCCTTTTCTTCAATGCTCAGGACCCAAGACACCCCCCCCCCCCCCCAAGACCACCAGAGAGCAGGCATTATTTGGGTGGTGGGTCATTCTCAGAACTGCAGTGACACTGACTGTTAGTGTTAGTAGTGTGTGCAGTCCTGGTTCGCCTGAATGCGACACAGCACTGCTCCTGGAAATGGATTGGGCCACTCACTGTCCACTCTATTAGACACCCCTACCTAGTTGGTCCACTTTGATGTAAAGTCAGAGACAGAAGCTCGTTTCTATTGACGCAGTTTGTGCTGGTCATCCTCTAGTCCTTCATCAGTGCTCACAGGACTCTGTCCACAGGATGCTGTTGGCTAGATATTCCTGGTTGGTGGACTGTTCTCAGTCCAGCAGTAATGCTGTGGTGTTTAAAAACTCCAGCAGCACTGCTGTGTCTGATCCACTCGTACCACCAGTGCACCACACACTACTAACACACCCCCACCATGTAGTGCATATGCAGAGAAACAGATGGACTACAGTAATTGTTGAACTACAGAGTGCTCCTATATGGTGAGTGGAGCTGATATAATGGGCTAAGTTCACCGCAAACCAGGGTTGCTCATGATAAAATAGCCGAACGCACCGAAGCAGGCGATGTTGCCGTCCAGGCCGATGTATTTGAGGTCATATTTGGCTGCTTCAGTTTCTGTGGGGTCGCTTTCGGCCGTGTCATCCATGGCGAAGACGGCCTTCTGGCGGAACTCTGCATTGTCATCGAAGTTGATTTTGGCATCGAAGCACACAACTGCAAATACATGTGAAAACACAGAGAAACACAACAGCATCAGCACAGGCAGGGGTCATTATTTTTAGTTACACTTTATTTAGATCATAACTGATCACTTCTTCTTTATTCCACTTTACGTTCAACCTTCAGGAGGATGGGCTACGACTGCAGGAGACCACATCAGGCTTCAGGACAGCCAAGGCCAGAAAGCTGAGGCTGAGCAGCAAACACAGGCTTACCAAATCTGGTCAGTTAAAAACTGGTCTGATGAATCTCGATTTCTGCTGAGGCTTTCAGATAGGTAGGGTCAGAATTTGGCACCAACAGCATGAATCCATCCAGTCCAGGCTGTGTTATGGTGTGGACAATGCATATCTTCGCATGTCACAAAGCAAAATCATCTCAAAATCACACAGGATAGTTTATATTGATCATAACTCACACAAAAAACACTTTTTGTAGCTATATAACAGCGAGGAAATGTCAAATATATAGCGCTTAATGGGTTTTCATGTTGTACCATTGCTTATAGGAATGCAGCTTTAGTCTTTAGTGTTCAGTATCTGAGCCCGCTCGTCTCTGCTGCGTACAGCCTGACAGTGCCTCCAAGGGAAATATTACTATTTATGATGAGCTCTGCTTTAACGTTTCACTGCCGGACACTGTTCAGAGCAAATTAAACCTCAACAGTGAGCTACCTTCCCTTAGGCCAACACGGCTCTAAAAACACAAAAGGGCCTCCTCTCCTTTTCACCTCTCAGTCTGAAGGGCTCGCTTGGAAGAGGGGGGAAAAAAAAGGTAAAATATACATGATTAACCTTGAAAAAGCTGCAAAAACAACAACACATGAATTCTGCTTTACTGCATTAAAGCGATAGTTTGCTAAAGAATCAAATACAGTGATACACATGAAGCTACGGCCGCTAACAAGCAGAAGAAGCTCATACGCCACCAGTATGGTAGTATTAGCATTGCGTCTAAATCATTATATAGTACATACACTATGTGGACAAAAGTGCTGGGACACATGCTCATTCATTGTTTCTTATGAAATTTAAGCAGTTTATTCTGCTTATGTTGGAGTACTTGTCTCTACTGTCCAGGAAGTCAGATTTTCAGCCCACTCCCCATCTGAAAATCCCTAAAATATTAGATGGAGCACCATCATTCCAAAGAACACAGTTCAATGCTGGTGGGCTATATCACCCCCCCCCCCATCCCCCCTTCTAGCCCACTGATGGCATTAGGCAAGGTACCAATAGCTTCATGTTTATGTACTCCAGAAAGTCTTATTCTATTGGCAATACTTCTCGACAGGGACTAGACAAGCTGTGTGTGTTTTAGCCCAGGTTTAGAGAGAACAGTAATAAATAAAATAAACCACATAAATAAGTATATTCGAGATTACTGAAAAGCTCATACTTTGAGAAGAGTGTGATGATTCGGACTAACTGGTGGGGTACTATCTTACAATGCAGGTGGGGTACTAATGCTTGAATGCTACGAAGCTAGCCTTGTAGCTCCAGTGCAAAACTACAGAAGCAAAACTTCAGACATGTCCTCAAACATGTCCTGACTGATACTAAAGGGGAAATTAAACTGTGCAAATTTGCCTTTTCACCAAACTATCGCTAAGCCAGGCCGGGCCTAGGCCGTTCCCCCTTGCCCCCCCCACACACACACCCTGCGCTGAATCCTATGATCGATCTCCTCCCTCTATATCACAGTTCTTTCCCTAGAGATGCCATCATCCGCAGGCTCGTACACGTTTCAGCTCCAGCCGTTATGGGTGTGATATAATGGCTGCTACAGAGCTCAATACAATCATTTAGGCAGCGACCAGAGACAGGCTGAGCATTCATCACTGTGCATGCACACACACACACACACACACACACACACACACACACACACACACACACACACACCACACACACACACACACACACACAGTATAGGAGACTCCGAGCTCATCCCAGGCCCAGGAAAAGGGGATGATAAATCGGATGGGAGGAGAGGGGGACTCTAATCAGAGTCGACTGTAGACTCCACTTCTCTCTCTAAGTTTCTCTTACTTCTCTCTCTGCCGCCCTCCTCTCCACGTTTATTCCAGCTCTCCTTATATGTCTTATGTTTTCCTCCATTTCCTCTCTCTCTCTATCTCTCGCTCTCTCTCTCTCTGCCCATTTCTCCCATCCATCCACCCCCATCTCTCTTTTCACATCCCTCCTTTGACCTCTCTCCATATTCCCCCCTCAATTATTTCCTTGCTCTTTTCCTATATCACTCTACCATCCCATCTCTCTCCTTCTTACTTCCTTCTTTCCTCCCAGGACTCTCTCGCCTACCTCTATCTCTCTCCCTTAATATTTCACCCTTTCTCTCTCCACCTTTTCCCCCATCACTCTCTCCACCTTTTCCCCATCACTCTCTCCACCTTTTCCCCATCACTCTCTCCACCTTTTCCCCATCACTCTCTTTCCATCTCTCCACCTTTTCCCCATCACTCTCTCCACCTTTTCCCATCACTCTTTCCATCTCTCCACCTTTTCCCCCCATCACTCTATCTTTCCACCTTTTCCCCATCACTCTCTCTCTCCACCTTTTCCCCATCACTCTCTCTCTCCACCTTTTCCCCATCACTCTCTCTCTCCACCTTTTCCCCATCACTCTCTCTCTCCACCTTTTCCCCCCATCACTCTCTGTCTCCACCTTTTCCCCCATCACTTTATCTCTCCACCATTTCCCCCCCATCACTTCATCTCTCCACCTTTTCCCCGCATCACACTCTCCACCTTCCCCCCACCCCATCACTCTATCTCTCCACCTTTCGGAATTGCTGTGGTCTCCCCCTCCCCCCCCTCACTCTCTCCACCTTTTCCCCGCATCACTCTCTCCACCTTTTCCAATCCCTTCTCTTTCTATATCTTTTTTCATGTTTATCAGTCTTTTCCAATCCATGCCTCCACCTTATCCCATCTATGCCTCCACCTTTTCCCATCAATCTCTCCACCTTGTCCCTTCTTTTCTCTTTCCGGCACCCCATCCACCCCCCCCCCACACTCTTTCTATCTCTGTGTTTTCTATCTCTTTCAGGTTGTTCGTGACAAGCCCCGCTTCTTTGCTGATTTGTGGTTTTCAGTGTCTCACTCAGTCTTTGTCCCACCGGACAGAGAGACCGCTGATGAGCACCGGACATGTGTGAAAGAGAGGAGGGGAGGAAGAACGGAAAAACAGGGAAAGAGAGGGAGAAGTAATAAAGAGAGAGAGAGAGAATTTAAAAAATGTAAAGACATCAACAGAGAGAAAGAGTGTGTAGGTGAGAGAGAGGGGAACAGACAGAAGACCGGCAGGAGGGAAGATGGAGCGAGACAGATGAGTTTTAATCAAACGCGAGGCAACAGAAGCAGAGTGTGGAGCAAACGCCTCTGTACTGAACGAACACAAACAGACTGATAATCCACACTGAACACACTTCACTGCACGTTCAGCTCAAAAGAGAGAGAGAGAATAAACACATTTCACTTTGTCATTTCCTGCCACAACAGAACACTAATAATGTCTTCTCTGAAAAACTCATCAAATCAGGGAGGAAGAAAAGTGAGAGCGAGGAGACTTTTACAAGGAGGTTTTCCAGGTGGTTGCTATTGTACCCCAAGTACCCCAGTTACTATGAAGTTGCTAGGTGGTTGCTATGGTGTTGCTAAGTGGTTGCTACAGTGTTGCAAGGAGGTTGCTACTTTACCCCAAGTGGTTACTATGAAGTTGCTAGGTGGTTGCTATGGTGTTGCTAAGATGTTGCTAGGTGGTTGTTAGTGCACTGATTTTGTACTCCACCTGGTAACCATGAAGCTGTTGGAGCAGGAGCGAGACAAGGAGTCGTTTAGTGTCAGACTGAACATAAACATCACCAACATCACTGGCTGCTGTGGTATTCCAGGTGGTTCCCATGGTGTTTGTAGTTGGTTGCTAGGGTGACGCTAAATGGTTGCTACAATATTGCAAGGAGGTTGGTATGATTTTCCAGGTGGTAGCTATTGGGGTTGATAAGTGGTTGCTATTGTAGCCCAAGTGGTTACTATGAAGTTGCTAGGTGGTTGCTATGGTGTTGCTAAGAGGTTACTAGATGGTCGTTAGTGTGCTGCTATTGTACTCCAGCTGGTAACCATGAAGCTGCTAGAGCAGAAGCGAGACAAGGAGACGTTCTGACGTGTGAGACTGAACATAAACATCACTGACATCACTGGTTGCTGTGGTATTCCAGGTGGTTCCCATGTTCCCATGTTGCTAGCTGGTTGCTATGGTGTTGCCAAGAGGTTGCTATTGTACCCCAGGTGATTAGCATGAAGTTACTAGGTGGTTGCTATAGTGTTGCTAGAAGGTCACTAGGTGGTTGTTATTGTACCCCAAGTGGTTCCTATAAAGGTGCTAGGTGGTTGCTAAGGTATCCAAGTTGTTATCGATGACAGACTGAACAGAAACATCACTGATACATCACTAATTGCTGTGGTCTTCCAGGTAGTTCGTATCAAGTTACCAGGTGGTTGCTATGGTGTTGATAGGAGGTCACTAGGTGGTTGCTACAGTATTGTTAAGTGGTTGCTATTGTACCCCAAGTGGTTCCTATAAAGCTGCTAGGTGGTTGCTATGGTTTCCAAGTAAGTATCTATGGCATTGCTGAAGGCATGCTGAAGAGGGAGGAAGTGCAAGAGAGATTTTGAGCGAATGAAAAGAGAGCTGGGGAGAAAGAGAGAGACAGCATGTGTAATAGAGAGAGAGAGCACAAGAGAGAGCGTGTAAATATGCGAGAGAGATACCGTATATACTATTATTACTTAAAATAATTACAATTATAATTAAAATAATAACTAATTAGTTGTAAACAAGTTATTATTAATTATTTCCCATTGTTGTTTCTTGAGAGGAGCGTTTGCCCCAAGATAGAGATAAGGCTAATGACTGAGTCCACCTATATGCAGCCTTGAGACACACACACACACACACACACACACACACACACACACACACACACACACACACACACACACAATTAGCTGCTCTTTCAACTCCGAGCAAGACTGAAAAACAAACACAGTGACTCACACACAGACACACACACACAGACACACAGAGACAGATACACTGCCTCCCTTGTCATGCACAAACACAGTGATGTACAGTGACTAACACACACACACACACACACACACACACACACATTTGCGCAAGAGCACTGCAGCAGTGTGAAAGCGTCTCACCTTGTCCTTGGGGAGTCTCCCCGAGTGGATTGACTTCCACTTGAGTGGCGTCGACTTTCAGGAACAGATCATAGAGCTTCTTAATCTGATCTGCAGCCTGAGAGAGAGAGAGAGAGAGAGAGAGAGAGACACAGAGACAGAGACAGAGACATAGAGAGAGAGTAATTACCCCACTGCAATCAAACACACCAGGCTGTCCCTGTCCATCATCCTAACTTCACACACCACATCACACAAACACACAGGCAGGCATGAATGCGGAAACAATGAGCTTTGTGAAAATCACTAGACATCAGGAGAAGGAGTGTGGGGACTAGCGGTGTCCAACACTGACCATTAAGCTGCAGCAGCAGAGCCTTGTTCGAACCTCAAGGATTTGTTTAGGAACTTGGTCATGTTCCTTAAATCGTTCCCCGATCAATTCCGCTGCTATCCAGGAACACCATGGCCATGAAGGATGAACGATGACCAGCTACACTGACCAGAGCATCTCGCTCCATCCACCAAACTTCTCTCTTGCTAACAGTGCATCCAGGTTCGATCACTTCTCCAGGGAACTGCTGCACATGTTCCTGGTTGTCCACGTGACGTCCAAGAAAACAGGACTTATCAGACCAGGTGACCTTCTTCCATGTCTCCAAGAGATCTAGGTCAGATGTGTCCTTTGTAGGTCCTCTAAGTGTGGATAGGAGTTGGCATGGGCACTCTGACTGGTCTCTGGTCGACTGCCCCTTTTCGAACCACTGCTGGTAGATTCTTACCACTGATTACCCGGAGCCCCCTTTTCTTTAGATTTCAGACCCAGTTGTCTGGTCATCAGGATTTGGCCCTCTAACATATTAGGCAGGTGGGTCTAATGAAGGTGATGGGTAAGCACATAAATCTGAGCCTCTAGGACAAGAACCAAACTGTGTTGATTAGGTGACTGGATCAGAACACCTCCGAAACATCAGGCAGGTCTTGTCGGGCGTTTTCTTGGTATGCAGTGGTCAGTACCTACCAAAACTGGAACAAAGGAAGGGCAACCAGTGACAGTGAAGCAGCAACAGGGTCATGTTCACCCAAGTGGTCACTGAAGTGATCCATGGAGACCCCACCTTATATCTTATAGGACTGGTAGGATCTTAAAGGACCTGTTGCTCACAAATATTTGTGCCTCATACAACCTTAAGACAGCTTAAGAGGTCTTGTGAAGGCCATGCCGCGACGGTTCAGAGCCGTTTTGGTGGCACGAGGGGAACCTACACAAGATTAGACAGTCTGTGTATAGTGTATATATCTGTGTATATTCCAGACCTTGACATTTGCTGTTGTTACATGGTAATAAACCTTATATGACGCTTGCTTGGAGAAGAGCAGGATGTCCAGATCTAATCCGGTGGGTCAGGATTGGGGCTGATCCAGGAATATTTCAATCACAATCCAGTTCTTTTTCTAACCGCATTTTTCAGAGCACCACCTGGTGTCCTCAAGGCGCCATTAATGGACATCACCGACAGCTGGCTACAGCAGTGCGGACGCTCTCAGAAGGTAAATAAAGGAGTTGAGGTTCTGCAGTGTGGAGCTATTTTACATTGGAACATGAAAACAGACCATAATATCTGAACCTTTAAAAAATGATCACTGAAATGTCTGTTTTACCAGCGGGAGAACCGCACACCTTTCTTTGTGTTTAAACCAGCACTGAAGAGCACATTCAGAAAAGAGTGGAGGCTAATGCTAACGCTAATACACACACACACACACACACACACGCTATAGAAACCCCAATCACACACAACACATTCACCCACTATAAACCAGTTATTACTCACCAGATACCAGTGCATAGTGTGCCCCGCTACACTAAGAGATTTTATTGAACGGATTAATCAGCAGCTTATCTGATCTAAACTGTGGGACTGCATTATTTATACAAACACAGAGATCGGATTGGGTCTGGATCAGCTCAAACTCAGCATTAAAAGACTAGGATCGGATCGAGGGGGTTGGTGGGGGGTTCAGGGCGAAATAACCTGATCAGGACATCCCTAGAGAAGCGGGGTGTTTGAGGACGGCAGGCAGGTCAGTGTAATACACTCCGCTCTTCCAGCGGCTCATGTTAACAAATCCCATTTTCAAAAGCCTCGTGGAGATCAAATGAAATTTCTCCATGTCCTTGCTCCAAAGAAAAGCAGAGCGACAATACACTGCAACACTGCTCACGCACATATACACCCACCCCCACCCCCACCCACTGCCCTTTTTTGTCATCTTATTGCACTTCAAAGTAATTGAAGTTATCTAAACCATATTCCGCCTCCAAAAGCATCCTAATTACAGCTAAGCTGAAAAGACGTTTGCAAATGAGCTTTATTAAAGAGACGACTTTAGCAGAAACAAACTGACACGCCGCACACTTGACTAATAATTTCCCTCTCCTCGGGCTGCTGGAATCGATGTCTGAAACCACAGGCACGTACGTACCCCCACACACACACACACACACACACACACTCTTAGAGCAGTTTGAGCTAAAGCTCTGCGTTCATAGCCCTTAAAACGTGGCTTCATTAAGTCGATTTATACATTTTTCTGATTTCCGCATCCCAAGTGAGTCGGATTCCTGCGCGCTACTCTCAAACAGTAAAGGAATTAGTCTTGATACGATGCCATTCCGCAGAGCACGGCGGAGAAGTGAAGATAACATGGAGATGTAGAAGACAAAGGCATGAGGGAAGCTCAAGAAGAAGAAAAAAAGAAGAAGATGGAGATGAGGACGACGATGGACGACGGTGAAAAATACAGTGAAGACGACAAATACGAAAAAGAAGAACTGAAGGAGATGACCAGTGAAGAAACCGAAGACGGTGAAGTACATTAGGATGACAAAGAAAACAGGAAGAAAATAAAAGAACCAAGAAGGACAAGGTGGACGAGCAGGGGGACGAAGACCAAGAAGAAAAAGAAGACAAAGACCTGACGAGGATGAAAAGAAATAAGTTGATGACATTCGGGGGCTCAGAGAGGCTCCGTGGTCTACTGTGCTGCCACTGTGGCCTGGGGGAGCCATGCTGCTTTGCCATCAGCAGTCAGAGTCAGAGAGAGCACAATTGCGAGGCTATGCTCTCTCTGGGTGGGTAGATGGCGCTCAATCCTCAGTCCAGACTGGGCCAGCCCAAGCCTTTACGGGGCCCTAAACAGATTTTCTTTTGGGGTTCCCCCATACCACCACCTAAGCACCAGATCATCATTCCACAGGCTACATTGTGTGTGTGTAACAGACCCACTAATTAATAATAAATACATTTTTAAAAAACGCTTTTACCTATGTAATACCATTTTGATTTATTATTCAATGTTATTTTAAAAAATCTATATATTTTTATTCCAATATCTTGGTGCTCCTGGGGACACCCCTGGTGGCGTTGGGGCCCTAAGTGGCCGAGTAATCAGAGTATGCCTTGGGCCGGGTCTGGTTCAAGACCTTGACATTTGCTGCTGTTGCGAGATGTCCTCTCATCACTCTGAAAACGATGGTCAGCACGGGTGGCTAGCACGGTGGAACTGGGAATGTGGCTCTATCCTCAGAGCGCGTTGACTGCCTGGCAATGCTGCATCGGCGGCAGGTCAGAAAGAGGTGATAGCTGGCTTTGCATGTTTTATAGTCCTTACCATTCTAGTGCCGGGAGCATTGCTAGTTTTGGGGGGAGCTATGAACCGGTGGGTAAACTGGCAGTTCCCAAAAACACAACAAGTCTTTGAAACAACATTAGAACCAACACCCAGGTTCCAGACAGGGTGTTGGGGCCCTAAGCGACTGCGTAATTTGAGTACGCCTTGGGCCGGCTCTGGTTCTAGACCTTGACATTTGCTGCTATTGCGAGACAGTTGACTGGTATCATTACTGACAATACATTCAGGTTAGTCTAGTCAAGTTAGCAGAGTGTAAACAACACCGCAGTTAGATATGGACCAATCAGTTCTTGGGGCCGAAACAGTTTGTCAACTTTTCGAGGAGCAAGAAGGCTGAAGACTAGGGTGATGAGGACAAAGAAGACACAGAAGATGGAGGCCTTTGAATGAGACCAAAGATGAAGACGAGGATGCTAAGAAATGTCAATGATGATGATGATGATGATGATGATAGAGAAGAGGAATACGAGACCAAAAATTTAGAAGGAGTAGAAGGATGGGGACGAAGACAAACAATGGTAAACATTGAAGAAGAGGTCTTTGAATAAGGACAAAGAACAAAGATCAAGACGGCAAACCCATGCAGTCTGGTTGTGGACTTTCCTCTATACAGTTTACGCTGAGTCAAGGTCTTCAGAGGAATTGAAACTCGTAAGGAATTCCATTTACTCTCGAGAAGGTGGATTTCTTTTTTCGCATTCACGTGGAGTGCCGAGCGCAGCGCCACATACTGTTTTATGTCCTGCCCCATTACCTGAGTCTCCAGCGGCCCTTTGAAGCCCAAATTAGCTGCCATACGCCGAGCCTGGTCGTCTCGAACGCCTTCGAAAATATCTATGGCTTCCTGTGAAAAGGGAGAGAGAGAGAGAGACAGAGAGAGAGAGAGAGAGGGGAGAACCATCATCAAGCCTAATTTGACACAAAGTGGATGTTCGTATTAAAATGGTGAGGGTTGCAATTATGCGGTGGCAGACTGCCAGCCAGAGAGAGAGCGCGAGAGGCCGAGAGAGGGCGAGACAGGGAGGAGGCCAATACAATAGCTTTCTAATTACAGCATGGTTTTCTGACTGAGTAGATCTGAACATTTGACATGACTGATATTATGCGTGTCAGAGGTGGGCACATAGCACGAACCTACTGGGTGCAGAGCTAAATTCTAACCATGTGCATACGTCTGATACTCAGACGGACTCCAGCTATACGGACATGTGGCGAGTGAGTGAGGTATTTATGAGGTATTTATTAGGTACAAACCTGCACTCTAATAGCTCTAACTTGATCCTAAGCCATTTTGGAGAACCTCTATTGCTCCACTCATCACCAACATTGGATACAATGATGACAACAACTGACTGATCCACACTGACCCTGTATCTGCCTTTATACCACCCTTCGTCCACTGTCACAGTCATATCAGCATGTCATGACCACCCCTGGTTTGGAATCAACTCGTCCGTCGGAACGTTACATATGCTAAGTGACAGGGTTTGCTGCACGTACAAATAAGCGAGCACACCAGTCAGTTGTAGCAGAGCGCAAAGCGATCGTTAGGGGTGAAGGACGCAATCTGGCTGATGTCCAAAAGGGCATGATAACAGGGTACCTGGTAAACGCCAACTCTGTGGGATGTTTTAGAGCCGCCGTAGTGAAGGTGCACAGAGAATGGACTTCTCACACACGGAGTGCTAACAGTGAAGCACCACAGGCCACTGATGCCAGAGGGGAACGCTGACTCCGGCGAGTGGTGCAGGGCAATCAATACAGTCACACCACAATGTCTCTCTAGTGTCATTCCCACTGTTAAGTGGGTGGTCATAATATTCTGATATGCCATGGCCCATGGTACTGAATATATATGGTGATAAACCTATATAAAAATTACAACCCATTATATATATTCATATTAATTATGTATGTATGTATTTATTGGCAGAATTCCGCATAATTTCATAACATGTGAATGAAGGAGTCAGTGAGGAAAAATGCCGGGAACAGGCCGGTCAGTGTACCGTACCTTAAAAATCAGCTCTGGAGTTCTGGCCGCCACTTCCTCAATGTCCACTCCCCCTTGCGGACTGCCCACCATAACAGGCCCGTTACACGCCCGGTCCATCAGGATGGCAAAGTATGTCTCCCTGGAGATGTCCAGAGCCTCCGCCACCATCACCTGCATCATACGCACAAACACACACAGCATTTCTTACATTTACATGTCAGACACAGCCTTAGTGTGGTTTGCTCTTGACTGCTGAAGTGAGTGATGAAGACTTCACAAACATCCTGTTGCTAATATATTTAAAACATGACATCACAATATTTTTAGGCAATTAAAAAAAAAAAAAAAAGGTCAATATTTTGCCATGCAGACAATGTCGGCGAAGTCGACATTGTCGAAGTCGATTTGGCTTATCTTGGGTGTAATCTAGCAAAAAAATGGAATATTCCAAAATTATTGGAAATATATTTATATAAGATATATATTATATAAAATTATAAAAACTATATTTATATAAAATGTATAAATATATAAAAAATTTCATATGCTAAGTTCAGAGCGATATAAAAATAAATAAATAAAAAAATAAATAAATATATACAGCTCTGGAAAAAATGAAGAGACCACTTAATTTTTGTTTCTTAAAATTGCATCTCTACGTGTATGGCACTCATTGTATTCCAGGCATTTAATCAAACAAAGCTGAGATACCTGAATTACAGAATATGAATGGCATAAAGTCGCCCAACAGCAATGTGACAGACTAGTGGAGAGCCCACCAAGACAGGAAAGCTGTGATTGGCAGTCGAGGTTATTTCACCATAGTGATTTCTGAATGCTCTTAAAAGTTCCAATATTAGTACTGTGTTGTTTAAATCTAAATAATAACTTCTCACATTATAATTATTAGATAAATTTCTTTGCATTACTATATGCTCTAAATAGTAATAATTTTATTTAGAATTTAGGGGAAATGTGCATGGTTAATGAAATACAACTCAAATGTAAATTTCCCTAAACACACTCAGCAAAACCAGAGAAACTAATAATGTAGGGTGGTCTCTTAATTTCTTCTGGAGCTCTCTCTCTCTCTCTGTATGCATATATATATATCAGTTCTCAGGTCATACTCATGTTCACCAGGTGAGGTCATTTTTCTTATAGTCCAGGCTTTTAATAGTCAGCTATTAAATCTGGTCGTCCACATTCAGCAAAATCGCTCAATGCGTCGTCACTTTGGGTTCTGCGGTTGCATATTGTCGTTCCTTCACACCCCGTTGTTCTTATGATGATGCTGCTAAATGAGGGAGTCTGTTGTTTGCTTTGCCGACCTTCACTGCATGTTTACCTGTGCTGTATATTTAATTTCGTATACAGTAATTGAGTGCAGCGCAGCCGGTTATTTAGCTGCCTGCTGTTGCTTTTTTTTCAGGCCTGTCAGCTGGTCTCTATAATGCATGTGTGTGTGCAGGGTGATCAGTTGAGGAGATTTACGGTGGTGGTTCTAGGGGGAGTTATGGTGGTGTTGAATCTGTTTCATGCAATCTCTCTCTTGCTCGCTCGCTCGCTCGCTCGCTCGCCTGACTGCCCGCCCACCAAGTAGTAATCTGTGCTTGTGTCGGAACCTTGGCGGCAGTCTACATACCAGGCGGTTGTCGTGTGTATTACAAGGTGTATCTCTTGCCGGCACAGCAGACTGAAAACATGGCCAGGTCAGGCCATCCCAGCAAGTTCAGCCCAGGAGCAGGCTGGCTAAAGAGGCCTCACAGGACCTACCGGCTGTAGCTCTCACCAAAGTACAGCATGAACAAGAGCTGGGCAATATGACAATATTTTATTATATTGTGATAAATGTTGTTATCGTGGTGCGCGATATGCTTTTATGAGTGTATCGTGATTATCGTCAGTGCTTAAAGAGCACTGATTAACTGCATGTTTCATTACAAAGAGTGTAATCAGTCTCACTTAATTGAATGGAGTGCGTAAAAATCTTGGTACTCAGTATGGGAGAGTATTTGGACAGCAGTTGGTGCATTTTATCTACATGACAAAATATTGCGATAAATATCATATTTCCTAAAAATGTCTTTAAACATCCTTATAGAACGTTTTTCCATATCGTCCAGCTCTAGCATCAACCATCAGTAAGAGGAAAAACTGCACAGTTTGGATTTCCATGGGAACTGTGCAAGGAGGAAACCCTTGGTAAAGGTGTGTGAGAAATGAATACAGTCAGCAGGTAGAGAGAGAGAGAGAGAGAAAGAGACAGAGAGACAGAGAGAGAATGATGAAAAAAAAAATGAGAGGAATGAGGATTGTGTCTGTATTGTAATCGGAACGCAGCCATATTAGCGGATAAGCTCCTGGCGAAGTGACAGCCGGCTCTTGCCTTTCTGTTCGCGGAAACACGGAATGACAATGCAATTACAGCCTCTTAACGCCACCCCGACTCAAGCCTCCACCATGTTCAATTCCTGCTACACACGCTCCATTCATTAGAACTGAGCCGTCGCCACCGCCACCACCGCCTCCGTCCTGGAAAAACAATTCAAAGAATCCTGAGAACTCAGAGAATTTTGCCACAGGAAACACTGTTCTTTTAGGAGGCGCTGGAAAATTGACGGCGCTGCAAACTCATTATTCCTCAACAAGGGCAAGCGGGTGGGGGTGCCCTTAAACAGCAAATGCGAAGGACCCTCAGAAGACGAGGCTGAAACCAGGGTAAAACGTTGGCAGCGGAGTTGGGAGCTGACACTTTCCGGAAGACTGCAGATTTTGCCCTGGTCTTCTCCGCCTTTCTGTATCGTGCTGTTTTAATCTACACTATATGTCCAAAAGTTTTGGGACACCTGCACATTCACTTGTTTCTTCAGGTGTCATTACAGGTGGCTCTCATGCTTCAATTTAACGGATTATGCTTATGATTAAAGGATTACCCACCTGATCCAATTCGGGTAGAAACGGTATTCGGAATGGCCGGAATCGGACTGCTCTATTCCGAATGAGGCACGTACACGGACCTATCCCTATTCCGACTGAGCTACTAGTCAGATTTTGAGCGGATTATCCGGCTACATGGAAATGTGCTTATTTAATGAGAAAGTGAGAGGACAAATTGGACTGGCTCTGGACAAATAGTTAAAAAAATTATATTATTCCGATATTCCACACCGGATCAGCACATTCCTATGGAAAAAAAAAATTCTCCAAAATTCCTCCAATTTCCGTGGCTGCGGTGGAACGCTACAGAGAACGGCAGGGTTCATTTCAGCCTTTTCTTCAACTCCAGCAGAAGTGCAGCGAGAAGTAAAAGGTCACGCAGCAAAGAAATGAGCAACACTAGCGGCTAAGGGGGACCAGGTCTTCATTACCTGCAAATGTAGGCATGGATGTGTGTGCGCTTCCTTTTCTGCAGAGAACTGTGGTTGTAGGTGTGTGTGTGTGTGTGTGTGTGTGTATGAAAGAGAAAAAGGAAGAAAGGGGAGGAAAAAATAAATAAATAAGTTCAAGTAAATGAGAATGATATGCAGGCTTGTTAGAGAGACGGGGAGCTGTGTGTGTGTGTGTGTGTGTGGGTTTACTGATACTGGCTGTTATTAGAAACACATGTTTTATGTATTGCGATGACCTGTGACACACACTCCAAACAGACGACTTTCTTATTTTTTTATTGGAAAGAAAGAGGAAAAAAAACTAACAAAGAGAAAACTGCAGCTTCTTTCTTCATCCCGAGAGTGACCGCAGTGGTCATTAATCTAATGGAACAGCAGAACACGAAGAAAGAGGCTTAAAAGGCTGCAGAGGGCTCTACGAGGGGCTAAAAAACTAACAACTCACCGTTTTCACTTTCACCCCATCCTTAGGGGTCTGCTTGGTGGTCAGGTTGAAGCCGAGCATCTTGCCCGCCAACTCGCCCACCACTGCAGGACTGCAACACAGAAACACATGAGGGGGTCATTAACACTTTGATACAACTACGTTCTCACAGTGACTCCAAAAACCCATTTTCCCACCAAATCCAATGTTTTTTAAGGCTGCTTAATCTTTTTTAAACGTGAGCTACGTATATCTGACATCCGCCTCAGCAGTCTACGTTCCTTAACTCACGCACATACGCAAAAGACCAAAAAAGTTGTTCCAGCGGCTGACAGCTGGGCTTATCATCGAGACAGAATCTGAGCTTGCTGTAAAAAAGGGCCCTTGAAAAAAGTACCCTTGATGTCCGAAGGAACGCTGAAGGAGCAGGTGTCCACAAACTTTATACATATATATATATATATATATATATATATATATATATATATATATATATATATATATATATATATATATATATATATATATATATATATATGTATACACATACACACACACAAACACACACACACACACACACACTTTTATAAGACATATAATGCAACTAAAACTGAAATATCAGGCATTAGTCATAATGATGACAACTGTAGGTTAAATAGAGAGAGAGGGAGAGAGAGAGAGAGAGAGAGAGAGAGAGAGAGAGAGAGAGAGAGAGTGTGAGTGAGAGAGAGAGAAAGAGGGTGACAGACAGAATGACAGAGAAGGCGAGTGGGTTTATAAGAGAGTGTGTAGTATGGGTGTGAGTGGTGTACTCACTCTTTGGTTAAGTGCACTCCTCCTTTTAGGCCGCTGTCAAACACTCCTTTACCCCGACCTCCGGCCAGAATCTGAGCCTTCAGCACAATCTCTCTAGCATCTAAGAGAAAACGAGAGACGGAGATGGAGAGAGAGAGAGAGAGAGAGAGAGAGAGAGAGGACATTAGTAGGTCAGCCTGTTATCAGTGTGAGCGGTAAGTGAGCTGATGGATGGCCAGAGTTACTCCTCCATGAACATATGGACATGCAGATTTGGAGCAGGGCACTGTTCCCTTTTCTTCCCCCACATCTTCATCACTCTACAGAGTGCTGCTGGAGCTGCATAGTGTTTAAACACTGTGTCCACTCACTGTCCACTCTATTAGACACTCCTACCTAGCTGGCCCACCTTGTAGATAAAGGTAAAGTCAGAGACAGAAGCTCTGATCTGTTGCTGTGTTGCTGCACAGTCCTTCGTCAGTGTTCACAGGACGCTGCCCACAGGACGCTGCCCACAGGACGCTGCCCACAGGACGCTGCCCACAGGACGCTGCCCACAGGACGCTGCCCACAGGACGCTGCCCACAGGATATTTTTGGTTGGTGGCCTGTTCTCAGTCCAGCATTGACTCAGGTGTTTAAACACTCCAACAGCAGGACTGCTGTGCTTGATCCACACCACCACTGTGTGAGTGTCACTGCAGCACTGAGAATAACCCATTAATACCTACCTGCTCTGTGAGTAGGTGCTGTGGGGTCCTGGGCATTGAAGAACAGGGGGGAAAGGAGGCTAACTACAGTTTGTAAACATAGAACTACCAAGGGTGGTTAAAATATTCTGATAAGGGTGTGTGTGTGTGTGTATATATATATATATATATATATATATATATATATATATATATATATATAAATAAATGATGTCAGATCGGACGAGCTGTTGATGCTCCTGAAGATGTTTCCTAAAGAACCCCGCTGTTCTGAGGTCGGGGGTCTGGAGATTTAGAGAAGTCTGATAGGTAGTTCAATAAAAAATAAATACATAAAAAGGCCTGAGAAGGCTATTATTTATTTAGTGAATGCAAAGCAAGGCTTCAGGTTGGTAAAAAAGGGTGGAGGAATCAGCATTCGGCTGGTGCTCAGGCTCAAAGCCCACTCGAGGAAGCCCACTGCAGCAGCTTCCAGAGACAGCCTGAGTGAAGGGCGGTGGGGAGCACGAGGGATCGAGGAGGCTCATCTGGGAGCGATACGGCCGCAGAAAACATAACGACGGTTTTGTCTGGACCGGAGATCTGCAGCTCCTCTGAGAGAGAAAAGAACATCGAGAGCACGTCACACACACTCCCAACAAGCACAGCAGGATCAGGACAACACTGATCCTACCAGAGATCAGGAAGATACAGAGCTAATAGAAAAGCGTAAGAGCGAGAGAGAGAGTGAGAGAGAAAGAGTCTCATTCCTTGTTTTTTCAGAAGCAGTGAAAAAGATATATGCTGTTATAGGACAGGAAAGACAAAGGAGAAATAAAGGAGAAATAAAGGAGAAAGGAAAGAAAGATGTAAAGAAGACCAGAGAACAGGAGGAAAGGAGAAAGGTAGGAAGACAGAGAGAAATGAGAAAGGATTTTGGAAGGAAATTAGAAAGGAAAGAAATAAGGAAAAAAGGAAGGACGGAAAGAAGGAAGGACACCAGGAAGAAAGGACATCAGGAAGGAAGGACGGACGTCAGGAAGGAAGGACGGACATCAGGAAGGAAGGACGGACATCAGGAAGGACGGACATCAGGAAGGAAGGACGGACATCAGGAAGGACATCAGGAAGGACGGACATCAGGAAGAAAGGAAAGAAGGAAGGAAAGAAGTACATCAGGAAGGAAGAACATCAGGAAGAAAGGAAAGAAGGAAGGACGGAAAGAAGGAAATACATCAGGAAGGAAGAACATCAGGAAGAAAGGAAAGAAGGAAGGACGGAAAGAAGGAAGGAAGGAAATACATCAGGAAGAAAGGACATCAGGAAGGAAGGAAGTACATCAGGAAGGAAGAACATCAGGAAGAAAGGAAAGAAGGAAGAAAGGAAAGAAGGAAGGAAAGAAGTACATCAGGAAGGAAGAACATCAGGAAGAAAGGAAAGAAGGAAGGATGGAAAGAAGGAAGGAAGGAAATACATCAGGAAGAAAGGACATCAGGAAGGAAGGAAGTACATCAGGAAGGAAGGACATCAGGAGGAAAGAAAAGAAGGAAATACATCAGGAAGAAAGGAAAGAAGGAAGGAAGGACGGACATCAGGAAGAAAGGAAGGAAAGAAGTACATCAGGAAGGAAGGACATCAGGAAGAAAGGAAAGAAGGAAGAAAGGAAAGAAGGAAGGAAGGACAGACATCAGGAAGAAAGGAAAGAAGGAAGGAAGAAACAAAAGAAGGAAGAAAGGACATCAGGAAGGAAGGACAGACATCAGGAAGAAAGGAAAGAAGGAAGGAAGAAAGGAAAGAAGGAAGGAAGGACATCAGGAAGGAGGGAAAGAAGGACATCAGGACTAACATCAGGAAGAAAGGAAAGAAGGAAGGAAGGACGGGCATCAGGAAGAAAGGAAAGAAGGAAGGAAGTACGGACGGACAGACAGACGGATATCAGGAAGAAAAAAGAAGGAAGGAAGAACGGACATCAGGAAGAAAGGAAATAAGGAAGGAAGAACGGCCATCAGGAAGAAAGGAAAGAAGGAATGAAGGAAGAAAGGACATCAGGAAGAAAGAAAGGGCAGAAGGAAGGACATACGGACAGACGTGCGGACATCAGGAAGAAAGGAAAGAAGGAAGGAAGGAAGGAAAGAAAAACATTAGGACGAACATCAGGAAGAAAGGAAAGAAGGAAGGAAGAAAAGGAGAAAGGATCGAAAGGAGAGAAAGGAAACGTGAAAAGTAGGAAGAGAAAACAGAAGGACAAAGGACGGACAAAAGGAAAAAAAAGTAAAAAGCAAGAAATGAACGATAGGATAGACAAATGAAAAAAGAAAGAAAAACAAAAAAGATACAAAAAAGAAAAGAAGAAAAAGAGAAGATCAGAAAAGTAATGAAAGAAAATCAGGACAAACAAAAGGGAAGAAAGAGAAATGGAAAAAGATGAAAGGAAAGACAAATGGGCAAGAAAAGAAAATAGGAAGATAAGACAGACAGACAGACAGACATTGGGGTTTGTTTCACGTTAACGTCAGTGTTGCTATAGTTACGTGGTCCGGACCCTCAGTGGACACACAGACAGTGGTGGAGTTTAGAGGTGGTGTTTGTCGGCTGCTCAGGCTCTATTCAGAGGCCATCTGTTCAGAGCTGATTAAACCAGCCAGGGAGACGACTCAGACTAACAGCTCCTGCAGATCCAACCCAAACCAAGCCCACCTCTCTCTTACATCTGCACCCTGGAGTTACTGCATCAAGGGCGCTAAAGACATCCTCACCCATCCTGCACGTCATCCTACAGCTAATCCTGCAGCTCATCCTGCACTTTGTCATGCAGTCCAACATATAACTTATCATGTAGCTTTTCCTACATCTCATCCAGCAGATAGTCCTGCATGTTATCGTCTACTTTGTCCTGCAATTTAACCCAGAGCTCCCGTCCTTTCCCCTATAACTCATCACACAGCTCGTCCTGCAGCTTGCCAAGGTGTTCGTCCTGTAGTTGTCCTGCACTTTCTCTCATACATTGTTCCACAGAGCAACAGACAACATATCCTGCACTTTGTCCTAAAGATCGTCCTGCAGCACATCCTGAAGCTAATCCTACAGCTCGTACTACACCTCGTCCTGAAGCTCATTCTACACCTCATCCTACAGAACAACCTGAAGCTCACTCTGCACTTTCACATCCTGAGGCACATCCTGCACTTCACCCTACATCCTGCAGTACATCCTGAATACATTCTGCAATACATCCTGCAATATATCCTATAACTCATATTACATCCTGCAGCTTGTACTAACAATTCATCCTGCATCTCATTCTTACATTTCATCCTGCAGTTCATCCTGCAATTCATCCTGCAGCTCATCCTACAGTTTATCCTACAGTTTGTCCTGCAGCTCATACTACACTTCATCCTGCAGCTCGTACTACACTTCATCCTGCAGCTCGTACTACACTTCATCCTGCAGCTCGTACTACACTTCATCCTGCAGCTCGTACTACACTTCATCCTGCAGCTCGTACTACACTTCATCCTGCAGCTCGTACTAACAATTCATCCTGCAGCTCGTACTAACAATTCATCCTGCATCTTGTACTAACAATTCATCCTGCAATTCATTCAGTAGCTTGTACTACACTTCACCCTGCATCTCGTACTAACAATTCTTCCTGCAGCTTGTACTACAATTCATCCTGCAGCTCATACTACAGTTCATCCTACACTTCATCCTGCATCTCGTACTAACAATTCATCCTGCAGCTCATACTAGAGTTCATCCTACACTTCATCCTGCAGCTCGTACTATACTTCATCCTGCACTTCATCCTGCAGCTCGTACTATACTTCATCCTGCAGCTCGTACTACACTTCATCCTGCAGCTCGTTCTACACTTTATCCTGCAGCTTGTTCTACACTTTATCCTGCAGCTCATTCTACACTTCATCCTGCAGCTCGTACTAACAATTCATCCTGCAGCTCATACTACAGTTCATCCTACACTTCATCCTGCATCTCGTACTAACAATTCATCCTGCAGCTCATACTAGAGTTCATCCTGCACTTCATCCTGCAGCTCGTACTACACTTCATCCTGCACTTCATCCTGCAGCTCGTACTACACTTCATCCTGCACTTCATCCTGCATCTCGTACTAACAATTCATCCTGCAGCTTGTACTATACTTCATCCTGCACTTCATCCTGCAGCTCGTACTATACTTCATCCTGCACTTCATCCTGCAGCTCGTACTATACTTCATCCTGCACTTCATCCTGCAGCTCGTTCTACACTTTATCCTGCAGCTCGTTCTACACTTTATCCTGCAGCTCGTTCTACACTTCATCCTGCAGTTCATCCTTTAGCTTATCCTGCAGCTCGTTCTACACTTCATCCTGCAGCTCGTTCTACACTTCATCCTGCAGCTCGTTCTACACTTCATCCTGCAGCTCGTTCTACACTTCATCCTGCAGCTCGTTCTACACTTCATCCTGCAGCTCGTTCTACACTTCATCCTGCAGTTCATCCTTTAGCTTATCCTGCAGCTCGTTCTACACTTCATCCTGCAGTTCATCCTTTAGCTTATCCTGCAACTCGTACTAGACTTCATTTCATCCTGCAGCTCGTTCTACACTTCATCCTGCAGCTCGTACTACACTTCATCCTGCAGCTCGTACTACACTTCATCCTGCAGCTCGTACTACACTTCATCCTTTAGCTTATCCTGCAACTTGTACTAGACTTAATTTTATCCTGCAGCTCATCCTACACTTCATTTTATCCTGCAGCTCATCCTACACTTCATTTTATCCTGCAGCTCATCCTACACTTCATTTCATCCTGCAACTCGTACTAGACCTAATTTCATCCTGCAGCTCATCCTACACTTCATTTCATCCTGCACGGCGTCCTATAGCTCATCCTGCAGCAGTCAAAGCCAAATCCAATCCCCTGTCCTCCCACTGCTAAGTTCTTCTTTTTGCCTCCTCTCCTCGTTTTCATAAGGACACAAAGAAAAATTAACATGGTCCTACATCTCCGCTCGCATCATAAGTAATTGGGGTAACATAGAAATCCCCGGGCAAGCAATTTCCAATTAATGAGCTCAAATTAATTTGAAGCTTATTTACCGAATACAGCTACAGCAGCAGCAGCGCTCAGCGCTCGGCTGAGTTCACTTCTGTCCTGCCGTCTCCCGCTGCTGCTGCTGTCCCTACACGGCCCTGCAGGGACCACCACTAATATCTAATACAGCCACAGGGGGGGAGAGCAAGCGAAGGAGTGGGAGGCAGTGGGAGAAAGAGTGAGAGAGAGCGTGAGAGAGAAAGCAGAAGGGAAGTGCAGAGAGAGAGAAACATTTAGAGGGAGCAAAAAGACATGGCTTCTGAATCCCTCCCATAACTTCCATGTCAATGGGCGGGGCTAAACTGAAAATGCTGAGAAGGTGGATATATGGAAACATGTTGTATTGTGTGCTTTTAAAATGGATACATCATAGAAATGGTAATTCTTTTGAAATCTATGAAGAAAAAAAAAAAAAGACATTCTGAAGGTCAAGCCCCACAGTAGGGTTTGCTAGCTAACCCTCTGGAATCAGCGAAGGTGTCAAATTCAATGTTTCCTGACTTTTCCATTAATATCTGTGCGATAATACGGCTCAGAAATACGGTTCAGACATTTCCTGAATCTGTAGAGCCCGTCCTTTTCATTGCACCTCATCATGAGATCGTACGTGACTCACGTTCATCGTTACAAGACTACGAAGAAGGCTTGAGAAACTCACATTAGCCTAGTTTTGCCGGACTGAATAGGAGGAGTTGTCAATAGCATTTCAACAATGATCTTCATTTTGCCTGGTAAAGATCCAGCAGATTGACAGACAATACAGACAATTTGTTCATGTCATCTCCAGCAAATACAGCATCATTAATTGCAACTTTCCTGATAAACGGACCAATAGAAATGCTCCAAAATTACGGAATTAAATGTTTTTACATTGACTTTCATTGAAAGTTCGGAAGGTTTAGTCGAGATACAAGGTTTTTGTGTGACCGCAATGATTTACAGTCAAACACTGAAATATTAACAGAGCATCATGAGTTTGATTAGTCTGATAAATGGAATATGCCATTTCTGATCCTGAATTCTCACACTGGAAGAAGGGTTTTCCTTCTCCTGATAAGCTGCCATTCTGGAGCTGCAAGGTTCCTGCCAGACAGCAACGACACGCAGAGTTTAGAGTGTCCGGGCCCGGCCCTAGAACCCCCTGTTCTCTCATTTCTATGAAGTCGTAATGCTGAGACTACCATTCCAGAAACATTTCCCAGTAGCCCCCAGAATCCATGCAATTTTAATGGACTTCAATGAGTTTTTCCACCAAATAGCAAAAGTGGAATGATCAAGGCTATCCGTTACATCCTTAACAGCCTAAATGTGGCTGTTGTTTTTCCACTATTATATATTTATACATCTATACAGTACCAGAGGGCAGCCCTCCTCCCTGAGCAGCGCCGATTAGATGGGACATCCCGTGAATAGCCACCATCATCACCATAAAAAGAGAAGTAGTCATGGATACCAAACATTTCAGAAGGAGCTTCAAACTAGCTGCTAGGGGTAGCCTGAAACACTGTCACAAATGGAGTTAAGGTTGTTGTGTGACAGCAACCATATGTCCAAATGTTTGTGGACACCCCTTCAAATGAATGCATTTAGCTACTTTGCCGACACAGATGTGCAAATGCACACATGCAGCTTGTGTAGTTTCCAGAGAGATGTACTGCCATGAACCTACTGGCACCATCTAACGTCTAATGCCAGGTGTGGGCTGGAGGGGTATTAAAGCCCACTGGCAATGAGCTGTGGAGCAGTGGCACTGTGTTCACTGGAATGATGGATGGTGCTCCATCCAATATTTTTGGAAATAGCTGGGTATGAGGTGGGGTGGTGATCATCAAACATCATCAAGCATCAACATTGCATCGCTGACTGCAATCAAATCCTCACAGCAACGGTCCAAAATGGTATAGGAATCCTACTTCCCTGGACAGTAGAGACGGTAACTTCAACAAAAAGCAGGATAATCTCTTTTCTTACCTTGATTAAGCAGGTGTCCCAATACTTTTGCCCATAAAGCGTATTTGAAATATTATTATTACAGCCTCGCCGCCACACAAACGAGTAAACTTGGGGCGGGTGGCCGATTTAATTAAATCACATCCTCAGGTAAGCACTGCATTAGGTGGAAGGCGCCACTGAATCCAAAAACAAATTTGGATAATCATCTTCCCTCAAATTTGGTGCAATGAGCCGAGATCTGAAATGAAGGCCTTACATCCCTGCGTTCCTAGACCTGCTGAGGTGATTTCTCCAAAGGCGTCTCAGGCGCGGAAGATCACTGAGCAATTACGACATGGCTGGTTTATCACAGATGCTTTGCAGATGCTTAACTTGCCATTATATTACGTTTAGTTAAATAATTAAACATTATATTGAACTCTGAACATCTGTAGACCATCTCTAAAAGGACCAACAAAGTGGGACCTGAAATTGACACAAGCATTTCTGACACACAATCAGCAATCGGATGACTATTTTGGAGAGAACAGAACAGTTGAGGAAGGTTGAGGAAGTTTGTGTGCTAGCAAGCTAATTGTTAGCACCAAGCTAATAGAGTAACAGTGTGGTTAGAATCCCAGCAGAAAATCCTTTATTTTGGCTTTTGCTGGTAACTGGTTTTAGGAGGCCTCAGCAGGTCTTTGATGTGGTGGAAAACCTGGTAATTTAGGTAAAAACATATCCCTTTCTTCCAACCCAGGGGACTGAATCAACAACCTTCGTGTCCTAGGCCCACACCCCTTTCTTCCAACCCAGGGGACTGAATCAACAACCTTCGTGTCCTAGGCCCACACCCCTTTCAGCCAATCCAGGGGATTGAATCAACAACCTTCCGGTCCCAGGCCCACATCCCTTTCAGCCGATCCAGGGGATTGAATCGACAACCTTCCAGTCCCAGGCCCTCATCCCTTTCTGCCAATCCAAGGGATTCAACTGATTAACTTCCAGTCCCAGGAACATTTTCTTTCATGCCCGTCCAGCGGACTGAATTAACTACTTTTCAGTTCCAGGCCCACTTCCTATTCTTTAGACAGAAACAAAGCTATGTCTGTTACCATGTGGGGATTCTCAGAGGCAACAAGGGGGAATTAAGGACATGATCATCTATGCTGAAACACTGTGCTGCATTTAAACACTATATTAACAATTTTTAATTGTTTGATCACTAACAGCTTCAGATCCATTTGAAGTGAAGTAAAGTCTCTGCAAGTGTGTTTCATGAACCCTGCTGGTGGTGTTCTTTTTGAAGCGTCAGTCAGGCAGCGTCCATGTGTCCCGCGTCTGTCTAATTTGCTGCCGGATGACAGGAAACAGACAGCCTTTAGAGAGAGGGAGTCTGACCTGTCTGATCATCACCGTACACAGTTACACACCGACACACACACACACACACACACACACACACACACACACACACACACACACACACACACACACACACACACACACATACATACACCAGTCCGGATCAGACTGCGGGTACAGCACAGGCAGGAAGCAGGCGCAGAGTGTCTAATGATGCCAAACCCCTCGCAAAACAGAACAGGGCTTGATAAGGAGGCCCAGGCCAGGCGTGTGCGCCAATGTGCGTTCGGTCTCAACTTCAACTGTCACCATGCGGCTGACAGCGAAGCCCTTGTTAGAGCTGTCCACCTGCTCGCGGTAGCAATTCCCTGATAATGACTTCCAGCGTTCAGCTGTAAAGTGGCGCCGTGTCCGAGCCCTGTGCTCTTAAACAGAAGAGTGTGTGCGCCCAGAACTCTCCCGCCGCACTTCAGCTCGACTGCGAATCAAAGAGCGGAGAGTACAATATAGAAAGACGTCAAAAACTCATACAGCAACAACTATTGGGTGGAATGTTTCCTGCTACTATAGAGGATAATAGAAGTTAAACTCCAAAAACAAAAGAACTAATTTCACACATCTAAAAAGGAAATGAAAAAAGTCGCTGTTGTAAGATCAATATCTGTCAATTCAATAAATAAATCAAACTGCATGCCATTCAGCTAGCTCTCAGACTGTGCCAGAGTCTCTCTTGGTCTCTCTACATCTGCCACAGTCCAAGAGAGACCATGCTAGACTGAGAGAGAGTCTTTCTTGGACTGTGTCACACATAAAGAGAGACTCAGCCCATCACAGTCTCAGACCATCTTGGCCTCTCTTAGTGTGTAATGGTCTGTAAACAGTCCTTTACAATCTCTCTCAGTGTCGCAGAGACAGTCCAAGAGAGACCATGACACACTAAGAGAGACAGTGACGGACTGAGACCAAGCGAGATTGTGATGGGCTGAGACACCCCAAGTGAGACCGTGACAGACTGAGAGAAAGTCTCTCTTGGACTGTGTCACACATAAAGAGAGACTCTGCCCATCACAGTCTCAGACTATCTTGGTCACTCAGTGTGTAATGGTCTCTCTTGGACTGTCTCAGTCCTTCACAATCTCAGAGACAGTGCAAGAGAGACCATGACACACTAAGAGAGAGACTGTGACGGACTGAGACAGTCCAAGAAAGACCAAGTGAGATTGTGATGGGCTGAGACACTCCAGGAGAGACCGTGACAGACTGTGAGAGTGTTTCTCTTGGACGGTCTCTCTGAGTCTCTCTCAGTGTGTCACAATCTCTCTTGGTCGGTCTTGGTCTCTCTCAGTTTGTCACAGTCCAAGAGAGACCAAGACAGATCGTGACACACAGAGAGACCAAGACAGGCCTTTTCAGAAAAAGAGACACCGTGATACACAGAGCATCTCCTGGTCTGTAAAGGTCCGTCTTGGTCTCTCGCAGTCTCTCTCTCTCTCTGTGTCACAGTCCAAGAAACTCCCTCTAAGTCTGTCTCTCAACCCATCGGGATCTCACCTAGTCTCTCTTGGACTGTCTCGGTCTGTCTTATTCTTTTTCAGTGCTCCACAGCCTCTCCGTCACAATCTCTCTCAGTCATCACGGCCTCACTTGGTCCGTCTCAGTCTCTTTCTTAGCCGGTTATGGGTCTCAGGGTTGCTCTTCACCAGTCTAGGCCTCTCTTGGTCTTGTTTTTTTTTTCCTTTTTCAGTCACTCTCTCTCTCAGCCTGTCACAGTGTCTCTCGGCCGGTCTCATTCGCCCCTTACCTCGGTCTCACTCAGATTCTCTCTCAGTGTATCCCTCGGTCTGTCAGGGTCTTACTTGGCCTCTCTCAGCCTGTCACAGTGTCTCTCGGCCGGTCTCATTCGCCCTTTACCTCGGTCTCGCTCAGATTCTCTCTCAGGGTCTCCCTCGGTCTGTCAGGGTCTCACTTGGCCTCTCTCGGTCTCTTTCTCAGCCTGTCACAGTGTCTCTCTGTCTGTCTCATTCGGCCTCTACCTCGGTCTCACTCAGATTCTCTCTCCATGTCTCCCTCGGTCTGTCAGGGTCTCACTTGGCCTCTCTCAGTCTCTTTCTCAGCCTGTCATGTATCTCCTCATCATTCTCAGCCCCTCTTGATCGGTCACGGTCTCTCGCTCTCAGTCTCTCTTAGTGTTCCCTCAGTTTGTCACGGTTGCTCTTCATCGTTCTTAGTCTCTCTTGATCGGTCACTGCCTGTTTTGGCCGGTCTGATTTGGCCTCTGCCTATCTGTAATTCTCTCTTAGTCTCTTCCTAGATCCCTTTTCGCCTCACTTGGTCCCTTTCTGCCTTGCTCAGAGTGTCTCTCCAGTTGTCATGGTATCCTTTGGTCTCGCTCAGTCTCTCCTGGTCCAAGTCTTTTACACGCTGACTGACATCCACAACAATTATAGAAATACCTTCCAGAAAACCTGTGATCACATTTTCCAGACACTCTGACGGTTGAAGTGAACATGACTTGAAGCTGCTGGCCCTTTTCTGCGATTTTACCTTCACTTTAAAAACCAACAAAGCATCTCTACTCAATCCTGGGTGCCTGAACTATTGCCTGTGACTATACATCACCATAATCACAGGTAGATGTTTATTTACATTGCTTCAGAAAAAAATTGCAAAGGCCAAGAAGAGATGTGTGTATTGTACATTACAATAAGAGTGTGTGAGAGAGTGTGTGAATAATAAGAGGGTATACGGGTGTGTGAGACTCATTTGTTCAGGCTGGTGTTGGTGATAACCTCGTATGCCATCCATCTTCCTGTGTGACAGTTACACACGCCGTGAAGGGAGGAAAACCTTCAGCCTGTCACTCAGCAGCAGAAGCCGAGCAGAAGGATGAGCAGCAGACACCTACAGGTATACACACTATGCAAACTAGACCTGAATCAGCTCGGTCCAGAGAGCTGCATTAAGCTGTCCGGTTGAGAAACAAACCGACCAATCGCAGGCCTTCGCCGCTACAAGGGAAGCACGCTTATAGGAAACGACGGGAAATTACATGGCTGCCTCCAATAGGAAGCGCAGAAGGCTCTTGCGTGGCTTGAGTGCTTTCCACTTCCAGTCAGTGGCTATGATGATGCAAGGTGGTTGCAAAGGTATCTCAGTACCTTTCTCAAGTACTAAGCTAGGCAGTTGCTATGGAAACCCAGGCTGGACGAGGTAAATGGCCAAAATCTGGTAGAAGAAAACAAAGACCCTGTTCTTAAACTAGGTTAAAAGTTTGGTGGCAGCGATCTCTGCAGCTTCGCATTTCTCAAACTCCAGCTGAAGGTTAAGCTTTCTGTTATGTTCCTGTTTTGAGGATCAATAAGAGCAGTCTTCTGCAGAAAATACAGAGCAGTTGCGCTCAGGCTTATTTGCAGGGCAAACATCCATTCGGCGAGGAGCTAATCTAAGGGAGATTACACTGCCTCCCTAAAACTGATTTACTAACAGCCAGAGTAGCGCAGAGGAGAGCGGAGCAGGCTGAGGTAATTAAGGAGAGCAAAGCTTCCACCCAGGAACTCTGTCGGTTTGACTTTCCCAGCCCTGACCATATCAGACGCAAGAGTGGAGCAATACGATCATGGTGTGCTTGTGGTAGCGCAGGCTCGGCCCAGATTGAGCCAGTGTGTGTGTGTGTGTTTGCGGGTTTGTGTGTGTTTGTGTGTACAAGAGGCCCAGGGCAGCTTGCTGCTTCATTCTAGCTGCTGAAACACACACCGTGAGCTGTCAGCCTGCATGTCTATGTCAATCAACATCCTCGCTGGCTCCCGTCTCTCCAACCTGTCTCAAAAGAGCGCTGCTGCTGAGCACACACACAGCAGCAAGACAGAGAAACACCATACAACTGACACACACACACACACACACACACCAGGGCCTGTTCCTGAACATTTGGTGGGTCTATTAATGACATTCTTTTTGGGAGTCCCCAACAACCCCATTCATCGGTATGTATCACATCGAGTGGCATCACTATGGCGAGCTCTCTGAGGCCTTCAGAAAGAATTGGTTGTAGATGCAGAGGAGTCTGGGAAGGGATCTGAACAATCAGACATCAGTCATTTCAAATGAAACAACCACCAACATGGCCAGGTCAGGTCAGGTCAGGTCATCCTAACGAGTTCAGCTCAAGAACAGACCACAAAAAGCCATTACGGGCCCTACAGGTAGCTCTCGCCACAGTTGATGCTGAAGTACAGCATCGACCCTCAGAAAGGGGAAAACTGCACAAGTTTGAGTTTCACGGGAGCCGTGCAAGGAGGAAACCTGTCAAAAACAAAAAAACATCATCAGACAAAGACTCAAGTTTGCGAGAGACAATGTGCTTTGGACGACTGAATCTAGTGTCTTACCCTGATGTTTTTTGACAGGTCTCTATCCTCTCAAAAAAGAAATCAGGGAGGTTTCTATTAAAGATCCACCGATCCAATATTAGGATCGGATATCGGTCCAGATATTAACAAAATGAGCTGGATCAGGTATCGGATAATTAGGCTGATCCATGGAACCGATCCTTTCACTTTAATTTGTTGGTGTGAGATTGCACTGCAATGTTACTTATTTATTCTCAGGTTCAGCTGCTAGATTTTATTTTGAATGACACTAAAAAAAATAAAATAAGATTGATGTTTGTGTGTTTGACAAAGTGAAGCTACTTATTTTTTTTGTTTGTTTTGGCTGTTACATTATGTATTTTTATATTTTAAGATGTTATTTTGAATTTAAATGCTGTGTCAAGGTCCTGCACCACTGTTTATTTAGGTGATAAAGAAATAGCAACTTAGTACCTTTATATGTATGTGTTCATTTGTTAGATTTCATTTTACAAAGTTAGTAAAATAATGTTTACGTCAATCCTGATGCCTTAAGTCTCTATTACATGGTGAGGTATAAGGTTTATTAATTCAACAATGGTATCGGATCGGTATCAGGTATCGACCAATATGCAATATGTATCTGTATCAGTATCGGAAATGAGAAAGCCAGATCGGTGCATCCTTAGTTCCTATCAGACAAGGATGTCCAGCTCTGGTCCTGGAGGGCGTTAGTCCAGCGCCTTTCTCCCCATTTTCTACTGCCAACTGACCTACCCATCCCAACACTTGACGGGTGAGGCCTTAACATGTCTCCTCTGCTACGTGCAAAGACAGACACTGCAGACATGCTTAGCCACAGCAGACATGCTTAGCCACAGCAGACATGCTTAGGAAAGCGCCAGGTCCCCAGCTAACAGACACCTGTGCCAGCATCGCCAACATCGCTTAAGAGTCATGAGGAAAGAGCGGGTGCCATCTACTCATCCGGAGAGAGCACAGTCAATTGCACTCTCTCGGACTCCGGCCGCCGATGGCAAAGCGGCATGGCTCGGGATTCAATCTCGCGACTCCCTGGCCATAGAGGTAGTGCATTAGACTGCACTGCCCCTACGCCACTCTGAGTCCAACTGATGACCTGTTTAAGCAGGAAATCATGACACTGTTCTGGACTCCAGCCCTCCTGGAATTGGATGCTCCAGCTCCAAACAAACCATAACGGAACTGAATGGAGGATCAGCCACGCTTGCTGGACTACACTCAATCATTCACAATTTCAGCCTTCTTCACGCAAATCAGCCGCGGCCTAACAAAGGCAGGGAGAGTCACGCCGTCTGGCGATGGTTACAGCGCTCTCGGATTTGCCAGCCCGGCATGTGCAATCACACATACACACACACACACTCAAACAAACACATTTACGGGGACGTGAGCCAGCAAGAAACAAAATCTGGAACAAATTCAGTGGGAGGAAAGAAAAAAAAAACAAACGAAAAAACAATAATAATAACACCATTTCTTCGTACAAATTTAGCGCTAAATGGAGCGTAGAACGGCCCTAATAAAACATGCAATTTGGAGCAAGCATTAGCAAAGTAATGGCGTCATAGCTCCTGCCGCCGCGGTCGCAGAAGCTCCAGCGGCGCGGGGAGCAGTAATGCACCGTGGGTAATGTCAATCCCGAGGAGCCGTCAGGAAGGCCAAATTACATTTTGATTTGTGAGTTCGTAGAAAGCGCGGCTTGCGCTCCCGTCTGCCAACGGATTTGCAGAATCATTTGAAAAGCCGCCGCTATTGTTTTACCACGGGGGCACAAATCACCGGGCCAATTACAGTTCTTTATGATTCATAAACTCCAGAGATTTTTCCTGTATTACGGCTTTCTTTTGTGCATGTGTTGTTTTACGAGCACAGATTCCATTAGTGACTCAAGGGTCTCCATACGGGTACTCAGAAATGTGAGAAGGCTCCACTTCTGGAAGGAATCCAGGTACAACATAATATGTATGCATGTTCATCATACATAAACACAAATACAGATTTCATGAGGGGCCATTTAAAGGGCCCATATGAAGGAACATTAAAAATGTCCTTACTTTTTTATTTATTTATTTTATATAAATAACACCTAATTTCATATAGAAACCCTGCTGTACCCGTTCACTTAAAGTAAGAGTAAAAATTTGGGCAATTTGTCCAATAAAAGACATTTTATGCTGATAAATGACGCTTTCGCTGTTCCGAACTTGGATAGTGCTCCATCCGTAACTCCACCTAAATTAATGAATTTAACAGAGAGGTGATTTCTCCCTGCATTAAGTGGGCGACACCCTTAAGAACGTCAACGCTCGGGCTGGTCGAAGCGGCAATATCTGAAGCAGATTAGCTTTGGACTGGCTGGTTTCCGCCCTGCCCACGCCTGACTAAGCCTTGCCTCCTCATGCTTGTTGACGACCCTCCAATGTGCTTTTTAAATGTGTTGAGATGGTGGGAGACCTTAGTTTAAGATTCCTTAACTCAAAACAAAAACCTCAGAGTTAGAGTTACCACCCCGTCACACAAACTTCTTCAGTCTATAAATAATGTACTGTTGCTTTAAATGACATCGCAAAGAGGAAGTGACATCATTTGATCCTCTGCAGAATGCAGGTCCAAAAAAATGTCACGTTCGGACATTCTTTAACGTTGTTTATTTGTTGCCTTTTAATGTTAGACAGGGTCTAATAGTCGAACTCAACCCAACCACCCCGATAACTTCGGTTCCTACAGCGCTAGGTCTGGAACTTGACTAAATGAGGGAATGAACCACCCCATCACATTTTAATGTAAATATGTCTGAATAAAAGTGATCATATTAATACGGATTTTATGCCTGAGGTGGAAAAATGTTTTTTTGAGGATGTTGTGAAAATTTGAAAATGACAAATGTTTTCGTAGATTGACTCAAATTCACAGGGGCGTACCCTGCCGCCGTTGGTCACGTCACTATTGATTGTATTCATAACATCTAACAATCAGACCTGATTAGCACAGGAGCTCCACAACAGACAACCATGAATACAAACAACAACAAACAACAACAACAACAAAAAAAAAAACACTTCAAACGTCTTTTATCTCCCATCACAGAAATTGGCCTGACCAGCATCGGCCTATCAAAGCCCATCTCTGACAATAAACGACAGAGCGAGAAACAAAACAGAACACACAAAGGCCTTTAGGAAATAAATAAATAAATGAATAAATAAATAAATAAAGCGCAGAGGTTGAGGCAAGTCGTTTGTGCAGATTCTGTTTAGCATAAAGCAGCGAGAGATAGAGGCTCGTTGCTCGTCACGCTTGGCCGCGGAGGCTCGTAGAAAGGGAGAGAGAGAGAGAGAGAGAGAGAGAGAGGAGAGAGAAAGCGAGGCAGATGGCTGGGACATGGCGGAGTGGTGGGTTCAGAGTGAGACATATGGTCCGACACAGCTGATGAAGAGGAGCCGGCAGAAGAAAGAGGCGAGATGGAAGAACAGCGCTGCTTTGAGGCTCTTTCGTAGAGGAGACGTTCGATTCCACAGCCACAGTGGGGCCGAGGTGGCTCCTTTTGCCTTTCGAGGGCCGAGGCAGCTGGCTCAGAAGCCCTTCTTAAATCACAGCGAAGCTGAGGCAGCCGACTCTGGAAACCTCTCTAACTGCAGTCAAGCCAAGGAGAGACTCGGTTCATGAACAATTTCCCAGGTTGCACGGTCCTGCTGACATGACCTCCAGGTTCCCACACTGGAGCCGAGGCTGACTCTGGTTAACTTGCTTTAACCATAATGGAACCAAGGCAGCTGACTTTGTAACCTCAGTGAAACCAATGCAGAACCACACCAGGTTCCAGGCTGTTGATCGAACAAGTTGAACCAACTCAGGCTTTATAAACCCAAATCAAACTCAAGACTAAAGGAAAGTGCCAAAGGAACACCACAGCTGGGTTCCTCCAATGTAGCCGTAGCGCTACCATTATTCCAAAGCAGTTGTTCTGGCTGGAATCGCACTAATCTGTGTGCTGGAGTGATTCGTAAGCTTCACTTGAAAAAGCAAAATGTGGAAAAGATGACGGGAAATGAAACGCCAGAGACGTGCCTTCGAAAGTCTACGATTCTTCAAAGTAATTGCCCTCAACAAGGCCCAGATCCCAGCAGCTATTAGGGATAACAGTCTAAATCTTCCAGGAAAATTATCCAAGCCGAGGAACGTAGATACGGCTCATCCTCCACAAAGGAAAAAGAAAAAGCAAGGTGATTAATAAATAAGGAAGCAGGAGAAGGTACGTTAAAAGCGGGTACTTCCCCCTGTTTCCTCTGAGGTGGTTTGATGCCAGCACACTTTAGCAGCAATACAGGGCCGAGCCATATCAAATACGGCCACCTCGCTAAACGAGGTGCACAAGAGGCATAAAGCAGTCCTGTTTACATTGACTATTCATGTCCCGGCTAAATTCATTCACATGGCCTGGGCTCGTAATTGGTAGTTTAGTTAGTCTATATATTTATATGTTTTTCATGGAAATACAGCCTAGAGGAAGACGTAGAGGAATGAAGAAAGAAATAGAGATGCAATAAAAAAACACCTGCGAAGCTTAAGCGGAGTAAAGCTATAGAGATTCAGATCCAGGTTTCTGACGATCTGACGTTTGAGATAATCTAAAGTTATCAGATAGACATTAAAACTTCAAGAGTTCAACTGGCTGCCTGCCGCACCAACCCGTATCTACAAACACATATGTAGAACATCACAGCACCAATATGTCATGGAATTCCCCATCTTTAAGCAAAATCAAATCTGGCATCTCCCTTTTGGGATGGAAATTGATTCCTGCCGCTTGACAAGGGGCATCATTTGGGAGAAGACGAGACTAAAAAAAGAAAGTGATGAGAATACATAAGACATGGCCAAATGTTCCTCCATATTCGCGCCTTGTCCATTAGGTCTCTGCAATTCTCCGGGGTGGACTAAACCTCCCTTCACAGACGCTGGGAAGGCTGATCTGGAACATTCTAAGAGGAAAATCCATCACCATGTACCCGGCAGATGCATGTGTCAACACGGCCAACGCCGCGAACCGGAGGCCAAAATAATGCAACTCTTTCGTTGGCTGAAGAAAACAGGAGCGAGCCCTGCCGCACGGCTGACACGGGAGAGGCAGGGAAAAACACAGATTTGTCTTCATTAGACGCTTTCTCTAAAAGATGGCAGATGAGCGCCGGGCTCACAATCCGTCCTCACATACGCCTGCATCTAGTCTGTGCATTAAAACAGAGAGGCTTTTGATTACTGTGCAGAAACGGTTCCGATATCTCGACAGGCCAGGACAAGCAACCAAAACATTTTCCTGATGCAGAAACCTTCAATCCAGGTATGCATCTACGTTTTGTAGGACAGTCAGCGTGATTTACTTCAGCACAGCTTTCAGTTTTCCTGGGTGCTTTCTGTCCGTCTCTCTTGGATTCGCTTTACCGCATCACCAAACCACAGGGAAATCAAAATTCAGGTTCATCTTCCAATCACAGTGCAACAACTGCATTTTTAGCTGGTGTTTGTCCACAAGTGGATGTGTGTGGATGTGTGTTTTGGGTGCTGAAGCTGCATAATCGTACCTGTGAGTGATGAAGGCAGCATCAGCCTTGCCTCTTTGACAGGTAGATCACTTAGGCCCCCTACTTGGAAGCCAAACACAGGCCCTCTTTAGAGACAGGTGCGCCTTCATTAGCATCAAGGCTCGCAGCCAGTCAGCAAATAAAGCAGGCAACTTCAAGAGAGAAGGGTGGGGTGGGGTGGGGGGGATTCGCCAGTCTTTCGGTCTTCCAGGACAGCAACTTTTATATCCTCTCTTTGTTCTTTGCTCCACTTTTCCCCTCCTATCTTCTCTGAATAGCAAAAGAAAGACAAAAGCCTCCAAAAAAAAAAAAAAAAAAAAAAAACAAGTTCCTTCTCCGGGAACAGAACTATAGACCGCCACCTCATACCATAAATGTCCCAATACATTTTTTAGAATATCTCTCCATATAGCGTGGATTTAAAGTCCCTAAAGTTGCAAGTGCAATAAATCATGGTGTACTAAAGTATCTTTGCTGTGTCCGCGAGAGTGTGTGCACAAGAGAGAGTGTCCGATTGAGCTGTCAGCTGCAATGCAGCACGGGTAAGTGGGTCCGCCACAGATGGGGAGAGTGTGTGTCCATCCCGTCGCGTCGCGGAGGGAGGAAAAAAAGCTGGCGGCCACGTCGCAGTGACAGAAATCCATTTGCGTCTCGCCTGGTCAGCTCGGCACAGTGTCGCCCGGGTTGGGCCATGCCAGGGCCCACGGAGACCCGGCTGTGGAGCCGTGTGTGCCGAGCTGGAAAGAGGAGCGACAGAGGCCAGCCCAAACTCAGTCGGACAAATCGAGAAAGCTGCTCGGATTGGTCCCTCACACATGACCTAACACCTTAGGCCACAAGAGTCGCAGTCATATGAACAACGATATGAGTAGATCAGTATCAGTGGGGAAGGGTAGTGCTATTGGATCGATACCAGCAGGAAACACTGGACGGGCTATTTGAGGGGGAAAAACCCCTTTAGATCCTGTAACAAATCTGTGTGTTTCATCCTGTGTAGCAGTCGAGTGTTTCAGTAGTTTGAGCATGACGGTCCACTTTTAGATGCTCATCTTAAGTAAGCACACTCATTTTAAAGCAGTGTCCATATCTGAGCTTTCCAAACCTGGGGCCTGGGCTTACCTCCCACCTAAATTGTCCCTTGGTGTGACTGTTCGATGGGAAACTGATGTGTTCGGTACCCTTACAGGTAGGCAGACCCTGACCAGGAAGCGGATAAGAAGACGAAGATGAGACTGTCCCTACATGTTATAGTATGTAAGGTACCCTGTAATGGACTGGCACCCTGTCCAGGGGTTATGGACACCCTGCCTCTGAACCCTCTGCAACCCTGATCAAGAAGAAGCAAGTATGATGATTGGATGACGGGCAGCATTGTGTCATCTCTAAAACAAGCCTGTGTTTGGTTGATAGAACAGGATGTATGGACATATGTTATCCATTAAACCCAAACCCTGTCCGGCCCTGGAGGCTCACGAGGGCTTTCATACGCATACTCCTAATAAGGCACTAGTCTTGTAGGTGAACAAGGTCTATCGGTGGTACAGAAGTCAGCACAATGATACTAATGATAATGGCGTCCATGTTCATCATCATCATCACAACCAAGATGATGGATTAGTCTCCCAGCAACTAGATCTTACTGAGAAATGTTAACGTACTGTGTTGATCATGGGTGGAGCTCCAAAAGAAGCTCAAAATCATCTCCGAGCAAATGGACATCAAAGCTACGTCCAAGCTTTGGTCCATTCCTGCTTGTTTACCTTGGTTTTACCTGATCTGTCGCTCAAGGCCTCCCTAAAGGCTGGTTTAGCTGACTAGGAGGCGGATCCACATGGCTACCAGATCAGAACTTTTGTTCAAATATTTGCGATCTGCGTTCCTTTCACTTTTCCAAGATGGAAAGTAGTCCACGCAGGTTTGATAGAGGCAATGCAATAATTTTTTGGGGGAATTTCACCAAGAATGATGCATCACATCTGTAGTGTCGGAATTTTGTCGGAATTTTCCGCATTCTTGTGCCCTGTCGCGCTCCACACACTCGCTCCCTCTCCCACCTACACATACAGTGAACAAATGAGGCATCAGTGGCAGCCCTGTTTGCTTCTGCTTTCATTTCAAAGGGAGCCAGGACGGCATTTGGATGAAACACTGTCGAAGGCGCGGGCTCATGCTGCACTGTAGCAGCTAGGCGAGCGTGCGGGAGCGTGGCAGGCTGCGCTAAAGCCCATTGTGAGCAGCAAGATAAAGAGCAGATTACAGGCGCGAGAGCGGGCAGCTGAGGGATCAGCCTCTGGAAAGAGGCCCGGGCTCCTTCACACTCACCCAGCACGCGTGGCTTAACGCGAGTAGCCGGGACACTTGCACATTTTAGCCCACCTCCATTTATCTCCGGCTCGTGGCTCTCGGCCACTTGTGCGGTCCTCGTGTCAGGGCTGGGGGACATGGAAAAGAAATCAGTCTGGACTCTTTGGTTTGAGGGTATCGTGCGTGGTAAACATCACAAACATGCCTTTCTTGGGAGTGTTTTAATACAGAATTTAGTATTGAGCACTTCACAATGACCTACTTTTGCTCAGCCCATCAGAAGAAAAACAGATACCTACAAATTCCAGCCATGTAGCTTCTCGGCTGAGTTTTCTTCACCAGCTTCCTGTAGCTGCTGCCCGCATCACATTCAAAACCCTGACACCAGCCTGCAAAGCCAAGAATGGACCAGCCCCTATACACTTAATAGCACTGGTCAAAAGCCGATCTGTACCAAGAGCCCTTCCAGCTTCAAGTATAGCTCGGCTCGACCCGCCATTCTTTAAGATCCACAGAAGACAAGCGTCCAGGCACTGAAGCGGTGGAACAAGCTTCTCCTGGGTGTCCGAATGGCAGAGTCACTCACGGTCTGTCAAACGCAGACTGACGACACGCCTCTTCCAAGAGTACTTTGGTGAAGAGTAGAGTATTAGGTCTCCATACTGACTTTTGTGTTTAGTAGTGTCTAAGCTTCGAGGTACCTACTGGATTCAAGCCAATAGAAACTAGCTAAGGATATTTTCTGAGTGAACAGTGAAGCACTTTTGGAAGTCACTCTGGAGAAGATTGTCTGCTAAATGCCTTAAAAATAAGTGTAAATGATTTAGAAGAACTAAGGTCTTCAACTTTAAACAAGTGCAGATGTTTGTGTCAAGCAAGGGCTGGTTTACAGTAATGCTGACTGTCTCAAAATGAGGACGGCATTTCATAATTGAGACATCTCTGATGTGTCAAATTTCTGGTCCGTGCGTCTAGTGCACGCCCAAATGAGGAGAAGGCCACAGGGTGGGCGCGATGTGGGGACTCATTGATTGGTGAGGTGGGAAAATACGAAAAAACAAACAAGCCCACCATTGTTGTAAGTTTAGCAATGTGCTAAGCTCGATTAGAAAGGGGAGGACTCAAATCTGGATGAAGCAGTCTAGTAAAACCTAAGCCTGCAAACAACAGAAACCACTCTTATGACCATTTACTCAACTCTGTGCTCTCAGATACGAGGCTTTATCCAATAAACGTGTGTGATTGGAGCCTCGCTTAGCTGGAACATGGCCTGTACTGTGGTGTTTAGCCTGCTAGCTAACTCATCTAAGCCGGTCTCGCATTTCACGTTTGTTCCTCACAAAACCAATCGCTCGACTCAGATGCAAGCTTTTATGGCAGCTGCTCTGGGCTGCCTGGTACTCAGTGGAGCTGTAGCCGAGCTAGCTAAGCAAAGGCTAGCTTAGCGCTTGTGCTACCAATCCAAAACAACTTGGATAAAACTTTAACTTCATTTTTCAGTCCTTTCAACAGCAGTAGCTCGATCATTAGTTGCCAGTCTGTGCGGGTTCCGGGGTTCTGTGGTGAGCAGACTGATATCCTGATTACCGATTAGCCAATACATGAGACAAGGTGGTACCTGTAGTATCTGGGATTCCGAGAGTACTTTCAGTTCCAAAAACCAATCGCACAAAAGTATTGGGACGCTTTCTTATTCATAGTTTCTCTCAAAATAAAAGGGGATTCAAAAGAGTTCATCCAGTTTTTGTTGGGGTAACTGTGTCTACTTTCCAGGGAAGGCTTTCTGAAGTATTGCTGCGAGGATTTGATTGCATTTAGTCACAAGAGCGGCGGTAAGGTCAGGACGTTGGTTGATCACTACCCCACCTAATTTCCATGAAGGAACCACTTACTGAGCCTCTTGGCAGCCTCCAGAGCTTCGTCAGCGGTGTCTGCCACAAAGAAACGCTGGACGGTCACGCCGCTGTCCTGCATCAGCTTCTTGCTCTGGTACTCCTGCAGATTCAGCCATCTTCTGGGGCTTACCCTCACCACCTGCGCGCACACACACACACACACACACACACACACACACACACAATTTAACCCAGTATAAAGACAAGCATTTCAACCTTTTGATTTTTTTGAGCAATTTCTGAATAAGGTATTTGTCCTCATTGTCTTTATTGTTACACATTTTTAAGACAACCTCAAGCTAAATTTAAAAGCTGATCGCTACATAAGAATTACTGGTAATTTTGAATTCATCTTACAAATAATAGATAATAGATTTATATTGATTTATATTTTATATTGAATTACACACACCCTTTTTCTTCCAATTCAGTACTAAGAACTTAACACATGTCCCCTCCGATACGTGTGAAGACAGACATTGCATCTTTTGTGCCAATGCAGCATTACCGGGCGGCAGCCGTCACGCTCTGAGGAAAGTATCGGCTCCCCAGCTCCACCACACCAGCTAAGAGACGCCTGTGCCAGCTGGCACTGCCTTAAGAGTGAGGCAGGGAGTGGAGAGCACCATCTACCCACCTGGAGAGAGCACAGCCAATTGTGCTCTCTCGGACTGCGAGCAGCAAGGCTTTGGGACCCCCCGGTCCACAGTGGTAATGCATCAGACCTAGACCTAGGTTCCTCACCTCCTCATGGTGAGGAACCTACATAGAATCATCAGGGGGGCGAAGGTTGGGGCATACGAAAATATTGATATGTCAAAGTATTGCAATGTGTGTAACGATACTGTATTCTTAAAACCAGGATTGTTTAATAAAGAATTTACATGTAAAGACTGCTGGCAGACAGTGGCTCATTTAGTGTTGGGTTTAAACCCCCGCCCACTAGATGGCAGTGTTGTACGCGTGTATCGTGCCTTCGGATCCGTTAAAAAAAATTGTACATGCTTACATAAATAAATAAATAAATAAATAGTAACCCCTGTATTGTCGCCCCTGGATGGGTGCCAGGCCATGGCAGGATATACTGATACACAATCTTCACAAAGCACAATAAATTCATGCTGGTTCCCCCGTCTTCAGCTGGATCTGTGCACCGGAACAGAAGCGCCTCTGCTAACTATTTATCACCGCTCCTTATGACCCGCAATTAAACGAGACATTGAGCACTCCTATACGGCTCCTTCCTGAGCAATTAAACAGACGAACCCCCATTATCCTTCACCGGACAGCAGCCAAAAAGAGCCTTCTGGAACGGGGCGAGAGAACAAGGAGCCGACGGAGAGCCCGGACCAGGCCGAACCCTGACGAAGCCATGCTTCAGAACGGCTCCCCGGAGCCTGTGCCGTCCGTGCTCCGCGCGCTCCTCTGGGAATAATGAGGCAGCCAGATGGAGTGCAGGGTTAGTAGTGCGCACTCTGAAGTGTACACTCAGAAGTGTGTGCTCAGCAGCCGAGATGGCTGTTGACTCCAGCTGTTGCTGCTATTAAAAAGACATCGGAGGGTTTTTAGTGGGGAATAGGAGAACCCGAGAGGTGACTTCTCCTTTGGTGTTGTCAGTTGGGCTCATTATACCGAGAGTCTGAGAGTCTACGAGTCTACGGCGGCAATACTGAGAACAAAGCCATTATGATGCCTGAGGAAACGACAATGAGAGAAAGAGAGAGAGCGCGAGAGCGCAAGAGAGGGCGAGGGCAAGCAACAGAGAGGAACAGGAATAGAGAGGCAGAAATAGCAAGGCTAACACCTGGAGAGCAAAGCTTCGCGAGGCAGACGGCTGGCGCGGTAGAGATGCTAACGTCGTAATAGCGATGCTAAGGCTGTGGTAGACATGCTGGGCAAGGTTGGTGTCTGGTGCGAGAGCAAGGCCAACATCACAATAGCAAGGCTAACAATGCTGGGCGAGGCAGGCGGCTGACGCTGTAGTGCTGCTACTGCTGTAATAGCCTAAATGCCAATGCTGCGATCGATACGTAGGGCAAGCCAGCGGCCGGCATGGTAGGGTGACGGTAGTAAGGGTCCCGCTGCAATAGCGATGCCAATGCTGTGGCACATATGCTAACGTCGTAGTAGCGATGCTGGGCGAGGCTGGTAGCCGGCGGGCTGCTAATGCCAAGATAAAAAGAGAGGGATTCTTGTCTTTGTTTAAGGTGGTCTGATCTTTATTTAAGGTGGTCTCAGATTCTGCTCCTGCCGGTATTCAGCACCACGGCTAGCGTCACTGTTTTAGCCGCGTTGGGCTCATAGTCTGTCTATAAGAGCGGACAGCACATCCCTCTTCACTTCCTTTGAGACGTTTTGAAGCCAAAAGATGGGCGACTGGACGCTGCCATCATGTTTGCGCCTGTGCAGAAGAGAAATCCTGCCCACCAGAAACCAGTGCAAGCAATTCCAAAGTTACAATTTCCTCAAGCTCTCTCAAGAACCTCTGGTCCCACCATTGCTACCATCCGCAACTCAAACTCTCACACCTATCTTCATGTATAATTGAAGGTTTTCCTTCACATTCCACAACTCAAAGATGCTGCTACTGGAAGCCCCTTAAAACCAGACAGAGACCTTCTCGAGGTGGGTGGAGAACAGGGGGTTGGTTTGGGCAGAGGTGCAGAGGCCGCAGTCTGAGTGAGTGTGTGTGAGAGTGTAGGGGGGGGGTGGGGGGTGGGGGGGTGGAGGTGATAAAGATGGAGTCTCTAAATCATTTATGAGCGAGAGAGTGTCGGGTTGGATGTCTCCAACATCCACCCCCTCACCGCCTCAGTGACTAACCGCAGGGACGGCCTTCCACCCCACTTAGCCTCCGAGAGAGCTGTCGGACGAACACGGCTTTGGGCTATCATTACACCTCCGAACACAACGGGATACACCAGACTACAACTGGTCTAGACGAGACGAAACCAGACTAAAACAGAGAACAATCCCATCAACCACATCCCAACTGATTTGTGATTTCTTGAGTGTTAGAGGTTTGAAGTTAAGCTTAATTTAATTACCAGGTAAAGAAATTTAAGGAAAAAAAAAAAAATAAAAAAAAAAATATATATAAGATACAGTCAATCAGCCAAGACATCTTTGGTCTCTGACATGTGCTTTTTTTAGTTAAGAACAGGAGATGCTAGGCTAACATTGCTAACACAGACTGGAATTGGACTGTCACCAATCTCATCTCTGTAAACACACACCCAACAACTACCCTCAGTCGGCTCAAAGAGCATGCAGACGAATAACTGAGGCAACTTTGGAGGCCAATAAATGAAGATTTCGGGCCTGTAATTCCCCGAGATTAGATTGGAGATCCGGGGTCAGGTTGACTGTTCATTAAAATTGTTCTAAAATCTAAATGACATGTCCAAAAGTTTGTGGACATTTCTTGTAAATGAAGGCATTCGGCTACTTTACTGCTGACACAGATGTGTAACTGCACACACACAGCTTGTTTAGTCCTGTAGAGAAGTGAAGTACTGCCAATACAATAGGACTCTCTGGAGCAGCCAGATGTGGACCAGAGGGGCATTGAGCTGTGGAGCAGTGGAACTGCTGTGTTCTCTGGAATGATGGTTGGTGCTCCATCCAGTATTTTTGGGATTCTCAAAAATCTAGTAGAAAGCCTCCTTCCCAGGACAGCAGACACTGTTCCTCCAACAAAAGCAGGATAAACTCTCTTTAAAATCCTTGATTTCAGAAGAAACAACGAATGAGCAGGTGTCCCAATACTTTTGTCAATATAGTGTACACATTTTAATTCGCTTTAAAATCAGGCCCATTTGTTGAACCTATCCCACCTTTACATGTTATAATAAAGGCTGAGAGGCTCCTCAGCATTCCTCATCAGTGTGTCCCTATCGCAAACGCTCCACACAACGACACATTTCCATAAACCAGACGTAAAATGGGAATAAAAAGGCCTCCTCCCAGGCACAACTGACATGGCGTGCGAGCTCAGAGTGATTGTGAGCGATGCATCAGTGTGAGACAGAATCAAGTGAGTGTGTGTGCGTGTGTGTGTGTGTAGCCTGGGCTTTGAGCCAGGGGTCAGTCACTTTGAACAAAGTACAAGAGGGTCAAGGCCCTTGTCCAAGGGTATAAAGATGGAAAGCACTGAAGCGCAGTCCTTCAGACTTTCAGTCGACAGTAAGTGCAGGTAGCGGAGTGCGCCACTACTTTACTCTAAAACGCCACAATTTTAACATAATGAGAAGCTTAACTGCTGGAGTCTTTACTTCCCATTAAGGACATGGAAGTGAAGCCTTCAGAAATGACTGACAGGCTGCCTTTTCTGCATACTTTCACAGCACTCAGATTCAGGGTGGGGTGGCATTCACGAGAGGTCTCATCAACTTAGTTGACTAAAATCTATTAATTTAATTGTTGATTAGTTGGTGACATCACTGCGCATGTTGAACCGTGGATAACCACAACAGTGTGGAATACAGTTCTGCTGCAGCAGTTTCTTCTTACAGTAATAATTACCGTCACATTTGTCTCCTTTCTTTGATAATCCAAACCGAGTTTTATTGATCTTTAATATTTGCAGGAAAGTTCATTAAAACAGTTAATTTCTGAATAAGGGATTCATCTCCATTGCCTTCATTACCTTCCATTGTTTTGCAAATCTATAAAACAACCTCAACCTAACTGTAAAAGCTGATAGTGTCAGACAAATCTCACTGAAATCACACAGGATTCACATGCAGGAGAGAAGCAGTGTCTCAGAGAGCGAGAGACAAGGAGAAAAGAAAAGAATGGAGAGAGTAAAATTAAGAGAGAGAGAGCAAACGAAAGAGAAAAGAAGAGGGAGAGAGAGCGAGCAAAAGAGAAAAGAATTAAGAGGGAGAGAGAGAGAGAGAGAGAGAGAGAGAGAGAGAGCGAAAGAGAAAAGAATTAAGAGGGAGAGAGAGAGCGAAAGAGAAAAGAGGAGGGAGAGAGAGAGAGAGAGAGAGAAAAGAAGAGGGAGAGAGAAAGAGAAAAAAATTAAGAGGGAGAGTAGAAGTAAGAGAGAGAGAGAGAGCGAAAGAGAAAAGGAGAGAGCGAGAGAGAGAGCGAAAGAGAAAAGAATTGAGAGAGTAAAATTAAGAGAGAGAGAGAGAGAGAGCGAAAGAGAAAAGAAGAGGGAGAGAGAAAGAGAAAAGAATTGAGAGAGCAAAACAGAGAGAGAGAGAGAGAGAGAGAGAGAGAGAGAGAGAGAGAGAGAGAGAGAGAGAAAAGAAGAGGGAGAGAGAAAGAGAAAAAAATTAAGAGGGAGAGTAGAAGAGAGAGAGAGCGAAAGAGAAAAGGAGAGAGCGAGAGAGAGAGCGAAAGAGAAAAGAATTGAGAGAGTAAAATTAAGAGAGAGAGAGAGAGAGAGAGAGAGAGCGAAAGAGAAAAGGAGAGAGCGAGAGAGAGAGCGAAAGACAAAAGAATTGAGAGAGTAAAATTAAGAGAGAGAGAGAGAGAGAGAGAGAGAGCGAAAGAGAAAAGAAGAGGGAGAGAGAAAGAGAAAAGAATTGAGAGTAAAATTAAGAGAGAGAGAGAGAGAGAGAGCGAAAGAGAAAAGAAGAGGGAGAGAGAAAGAGAAAAGAATTGAGAGAGTAAAATTAAGAGAGAGAGAGAGAGAGAGAGAGAGAGAGAGAGAGAAAGAGAGAGAGAAAGAAATGTGTGTTTGTTTTCCCACCTGTTTTCAGCACGTGACATCACAAATCAGTGAGGTCCCACAGCGCCCCCCCCATAGGCCTCTTAAATACACATGGGGCATTGGGCTAATTTGGCAGGTGTACCATACACCTAACTTAGCGATACAGTCATCATTTCTCGGTACCATGGTATCCCTCATTACCGCTATACACCGGTATACCTAACCCTGCTGACAACAATTAGCCAATGGCTGACGCTCGCGAGCACCGCGGCCAGGCCGTTAAAGAGTTCACAGGCGGGACAGTTGGTACTAAAAGCCTCCTCACACACACAAACCCAAGCGCTTCACTACACAAAGGTTGCAGATGCACTTAATGCCATCTCTCAGACTGGATCTCCAACCACATAAACCGCAAAACCGCAACAATATTTACCCTCTTAATCCGTACAGCTAAAGCCTTTTATATACGGCTCCCAAGACTCCCAGCGGCCGCGTAATCGTTATGACTGTGTGGAACAGTCTGGAATTACTGTTCTTTACCTTTCATTTTTTTTATAAATTCAATAAAGCGGCGTCTGAAAGCGTGCGAATCGCCCGCACTTTCATATCAAAGGAGGCGGTGAGAAGAATGGCAGAAAATGCCACGTTACACAGAGCTTCAGTCTGGAGAAAAGGAAAAAAGGCTCAGTCCTCTCTGTGTGACACAAGTAGTACCTGCGTTTTCCACGGGACGAAAGCAGCAATTAAGACTCCACCCCGGAGTGTCAGACTAATCTCACTGAAATCATGCTGGACTTGCAAAGAAAACGCTCCTAAGACAAGCAGGAGAGAAGCAGCTATAGAGAGAGAGAGTAGAATTGAGAGAGTATAATTTAGAGAGTAGAATTACGAGAGTAATTAAGTAATTAGTAGATTAATTAGTAGTAGAGTACAATTAAAGCTGAATGTATCATTAAAAAAGAGAGTAGAATTGAGAGCATAAAACTAAGAGACTAATAACTAAATAAGAGAGACTGTAAAGTTAAGAGACAGGAATATTAACAGAGTAGAATTAAGTAGAAGAATTCAGCCATGTCTCTCCACTGCTGCATTCTCTTGACTGGCTTCCTGTAGCTGCTGCCTGCATCAGATTCAAAACCCTGACTCTGGCCTACAAAGCCAACAACGGACCAGCCAGCCCCTCCATACTTGATGGCAATGGTCAAAAGCCGATCCGCACCAAGAGCCCTTCGAGCTTCAAGTACGGCTCGGCTCAACCCGCCATCCCTCAAAATCCACGGAAGACAAGCATCCAGGCTTTTTTCTGTCCTGGCACCAAAGTGGTGGAACGAGCTTCCCCTGGGTGTCCGAACGGCAGAGTCGCTCGCTGTCTTCAAATGCAAACTGAAGACCCACCTCTTCAGAGAATACTTGGGCGAATAGAGTACTATGGTCGCCTTATTGACTTGTGCTTAGTAATGTCTAAAGCTTACAGGTATCCTTGAACTATTAGTCTATTCTAACTAGCTGAGGTTTTTCTTGAGTAAATAGCAAAGCTCTTTGTAAGTCACTCTGGAGAAGCGTGTCTGCTAAATGCCTTAAATGTAAATGTAAATGTAGAAGAGAGGAAGAAAAGAACTGAGAGAGCAGAATTAAAAGATTTCAGATAAATATTAAAATATGTTAAGCAGAAGAGTAGAATTATGAGTGAGAGCAGAACTAAGAGTGGGGAAAAAAGGCAATAAATATAAAAAAGTAACAGATGAGAGAGGAGTAGAATTTGAATGAGAACAGAGAGCATAAACAGGATTGGCAGAAGAATTAAGATAATTAAAAGAGGAAAACTGCAAGAGTAGAATTAAGAGTTAAATTAAAAGAGAAAAATTAAGAGAACAATAAAAAAAAATTGCGAGATAAGAATTTAAGAGAATTGAATAAGGGGATCAAATTAAAACAGGGAAATTGTGACAGAATTGAAAAAGGAAAATTATGACAGTAAAATTAAAAAAGGAAACTTAGGTGAGTAGAATAAAAAGAGGAAAATTAAAATAGTAGAATTTATAGATGACAATTTTAAGAATCGAATTAAAAGATGAAAATTGAAAGTAGAATTTAAAAAAGGAAACTTAGGTGAGTACAATTAAAAAAGAAAAAATTGTGACAGTAGAATTAAAAAAGGAAACTTAAGTAACTAGAACTGAAAAAGGAAAATTGCTAGAATCGAATTTAAAGATGAATATTGACAGTCAAATTAAAAGATGAAAATTGTAACAATAGAATTAAAAAAGGAAACTTACGTAATAGAATTGAAAGAAGAAAATGCAGAAATGAGTAGAATTATGAGAGTAGAATTAAAAGAGGAATATTGAGAGAGTAGAAATAGGTGAGTAGAATTAAGAGAGAGTAAAATTGAAAGGGGCAACTGAGAGAGCTGTATTAAGAGAGTTAAACTAAGACAGAAGTAGTGAACTGAACTAAATCATGGGGAAACAGTAAAGGAAGGGTCAGTAAAGTATTCGGACGCAGCGAGCGAGTCAGTAAAGTATCAAATCATCGGTGTGTGATTTCTCTTTCTGTGTATCGTCGACTCCTTTCCAGGCACAGGCTTTTTAATGGCCCGTCCTCGAGGCCTTTACTATGTCTCTCAGCCACCGGGTTCCACCTCCCTTCATTAATTAGACCCACACGCCGCCGAAGGAACACCATGGCAACCTCTTGGCACACATTAGCTGTAAACACAGCGCTCCTCTCTTGCTAAATTTAGGAGCTTGAGCGGGACGATAAAGCTAGGATAAAGGCTGTTAGTTGATGAAAGGACAGCAGGGCTGGAGACGGAGCTGCAGGGGGAGATGGGGGAGGCTCAGCCCCAGGAGAGAGACACTAACTCGGGGAAACACACAGCGCTTTTCCCCCCTGAGAGCCCTGCTTCAGCTGTAATTATCTTCATCAGCACTCTGCACAAAGACCCTGTTAAATAGTCACACACACACACACACACACACACACACACACACACACACACACACACACACACACACACACACACACACACACACACACACAGCTAAAAACATATACACCATTAAACCGAAATGAATACAGCCACACCTAACCACACATACACACATGTAAATATGGATATGTGCTTATATGGCTATTTCTTCAATTAGGGTGACTACGCACCAGCCAGGGTTATGGATTATGAAGCAATTAAAATATATTATTACACAATAAAGGGCTATTAGATATTACACTTACTAATCAGAGTACCACAACAACAAAAAATCAACATCATTATGATTTTCATCAATCTCCAGAGTTGACATACAAGAGAATTGAGAAAGTAGAATAAAGAGAGAGAAACTGCAAGAAAAGAATTGTGGGGGTCAAATTCAAAGAAAAAAATTGCAACAGTGAAAATTAAAAAGCGCGAAACAGATTTTACTAAAGAGGAAAATTCTGAGAGCAGAAGTTGAATTAAGAGGAAATTTGAGAGTCGAATTTAAAGAGTGGAAACTTGCAACAGTAGAGGAAATAAGAGTATAACTAAGAGTGTAGAATTAGAAGAGAAGAACTGAAGAGAGTAGAATTAAAAAGGAAAACTGCAAGAGTAGAATTAAGAGAAATAGAATTGAGAAGAAAGTTGAGAATAGAAAAGTGAGTAGAATTGAGAAAAGGAATACGAGTAGAGTTGAGAGTAGAATAAAGAGAGATCACGAGAAAAGAAGAAAAGAGAAATGCATGAGAGTTGGTTTGAAAGAACTGTGAAGAATTAAAAATGGAGAGTAGAATTAAGAGGAAAATTGCAACATCTGAATTAAGAGAGTTGAATTAATTAGAGGATGAAATTAGAGGAAAATTGATAATCAAATTAAAAGAGGGGGGATTGCAACAGTAAAAGTAAAAGAGGAAAACAGTAGAAATAAGAGAACAATAAAAGGGTAGAATTAGAAGTGAGAGTGGAATTTAAAAAGGAAAACTGCAACAGCAGAATTAAGACAGTAGAATTAAGAGGAAAATTTAGTCAAATTAAAGTTAGTTAAAAGGAAAACTGAGTAGAAATAAGAGAATAGAAGTTAAATTGGAAATGATTTGAGTAGAATTAAAATGGGAAGAATAGGAGAATTAAGAGAGTGGAATTGAGAGGGTAGAATTAAAACAGGGGAATGGAGAGTAGAATTATGAGAGGAGAATTGAGAGAAAGTACAAATAGTGGAATTAAGAGAGAGATTAAGATGATCATCAGTTAGAGGAAGCTCTAAGGGGGCTTTGAGGAACCTTCAAGGAACCTTTTGCTTCTTAAAAAAATAGATATTTTCTTGAAGGTTTCTTAAAGCACCCCAACAGCTTCCTCTACAGACTCATACTGAAGAACCTCCAAATGTTCCTCAAGGACCTTCTACATTTTAACAGTGTAAAGGCAGACTGCATGGCTAGGGGCTTGCCGACCCCTGTGGCAACGGGACTAAACATAAGAAAAGATAGGCTGGTAGACATAAGCTGGTAGAATGAAAGGTCCATGGATGGAATGGGGACGTCAGATATATATATACAGTGAGTCCAAGAAGTATTTGATCCCTTGCTGATTTTCTTCGTTGGCCCACTAATAAAGACATGATCATTCTATACTTTTAATGGTAGATGTATTCTTACATGGAGAGACAGAATATTAAAAAGAAAATCCAGAAAATAAATCTAAGGAATATATATTAATTGATTTGTATTTCATGGAGTGAAATAAGTATTTGATCCCTTAGTATTCATTAGCAGTTCTGGCTTTTACAGACCAGTTAGACACTCCCAATCAACTTGTTACCTGACCTGAAGCCACCTGTTCTCACTAATCACTTGTGTGAAAAACACCTGTCCACAGAATCAGACAGATCACACAGATTTCAAGTCTCCAACATGGGTAAAACCAAAGAGCTGTCACAGGACCTCAGAGTCAGAATTGTTGACCTTCACAAAGCTGGAATGGGCTACAAAAAGATTAGTAAGGTGTTGGATGTGAAAGTAACAACTATTGGTGCAATTATCAGAAAGTTTAAAGAGTATAACATGACAATCAACAGACCTCGGCCCGGTGCTCCAAAGAAGATTTCGCCTCGTGGGGTGGCAATGATGCTGAGAACAGTCAGAAATCGTCCTGCAACCACTCGGCAGGAGTTAGCAAATGACCTGAAGGCAGCTGGGACCACAGTTTGCAAGGAAACAATTGGCAACACTTTGCGCAACAATGGATTCACATCCTGCAGTGCCCGAAAGGTACCCCTGCTGAAGAGAGCACATGTGGAGGCGCGCCTCAAGTATGCCAATGATCATTTGAAAGATGAACCAAGTTATTGGGAGAAGGTTTTGTGGTCAGACGAGACCAAAATTGAACTTTTTGGCCTCAACTCCACCCGCCATGTGTGGAGGAAGAAAAATGCTGCCTATGACCCCAAGAACACTGTGCCCACCGTCAAGCATGGAGGTGGAAGCATAATGTTTTGGGGGTGTTTCTCTGCCAAGGGTACAGGGCTACTTCACCGCATCACTGGGAAGATGGATGGAGCCATGTACCGCACAATCCTGAGGGACAACCTCCTCCCCTCTGCCAGGGATCTGAAAATGGGCCGTGGTTGGGTCTTCCAACATGATAACGACCCTAAACATACAGCAAAGGCAACAAAGGATTGGCTCAAGAAAAATCACATTAAGGTCATGGAGTGGCCCAGCCAGTCGCCAGACCTCAATCCGATCGAAAATCTATGGAGGGAGCTGAAGGTCAGAGTTGCCAAGCGACAGCCCACCAACCTTCATGATTTAGAGAGGATCTGCAAAGAAGAGTGGGCCAAAATTCCCCCTGGTGTGTGTGCTAAACTTGTGGTTAACTACAACAAACGTCTCACCGCTGTGCTTGCAAACAAAGGCTTTGCCACTAAGTATTGAGTGTGTTTGGCAAGAGGGATCAAATACTTATTTTCCTCATTGAAATACAAATTAATTAAAATATATTCTTTAAAATTATATTCTGGATTTTTGTCTTGATATTCTGTCTCTCCATGTTAGAATATATCTACCATTAAAAGTGCAGAAGGATAGTGTCTTTATTAGTGGGCAAACAAAGAAAATCAGCAAGGGATCAAATACTTCTTGGACTCACTGTATATACACACATACATACATATACACACACACACACACACACACACACACACACACACACACACACACACACACACCGAAATAAACAGCCACAGGCACACACTCCTCTATCCAAACATACCTAAACAAACACCCACACACACACACAGCAGAACAAACAAACAAACACACCTCTCCACAAAGGAAGAGAACGGATGCTTGCCACGCTGGGAGGAAGGGGCTCGGAGTGTCACACTTGCCATCAGTGCTGAGAACGAAGGAGAAAGACGTGTGTGAGGAGAGTGCAGGTATCTGAGAGCGGACTGAAGTCCCAGCAAGTCCAACCAGGGTGGAGAGAACGCTCAGACATGCAGGGTTAACCTGGGAATGGACGCCTGGGTGAGGGTCAGAACATCTCCAAAACATCAGGCAGGTCTTGAGGGGTGTTCCTGACCTGCAGTGATCGGGTCAGTTCCTACCAAAAGTGCGCCAAGGAAGACCAACCAAGGCCTCACTGATGCTCATGGAGGCGAGGGGACCATGCTTATTTCCTTGGTTCTAACCCAGCTCTGAACAGCGCATTCGGCGCATGATTTGGCTGCTGTTTTCTTTTACGGATTAGCAGGGGCTGTATTCTTCCTAGAAACAGAAAGATCAGACCGGGATCGGACAGTTAAGAGACTCAGATGGGATGGGGGTCTGAAAAACCTTGATCTGATGCCTTCAGAAGGAAGGTCTTAGATGCATCATAATCAAGAGCATTTCCAAGAGGGAGGCACTGAGGCCACAGTGAAACCTGAAGACTTTTGAGACAGTTTGGCTATGGGCGAGTAACAGGCAGCGACATTCAGTTCTGCAAATGTCAGAGTACAGCGCTTCAGAACTTCTCTCCCTCTCTCTCTCTCTCTCTCTGATCAGTCCGCTGAGGGTCCGCTGAGGGTCCGCTCATGGCCTGACGAGAGCGTTTAACATTTCATGCAAATGTCTTCTCAAAACACAAATAGAATACAGTACATTTTAATAACAGTGGAAGCCGTACAATTCACTTCAGCAGACAGACTCCTGGAACACCCTACACTGGAACAGGAGACGGGAAATAAGTGGTCTGCTTGCAAAGCCATAAAGGGAAAGTGACTAGTCAGTCCAGCGTAGGAGTTCAGCACTAATTCAGATGGAAGTCTGTCTTTTTCAGATCCTCCAACACAATGTAATCAGGTAGGAGCCGGATGAGCACCAGGATCGACGTGAACACTGGCATGAAGTTGTCTGAGGAACACAGTGGCATCTGTCAGAGTCAGTTTTTAAAGGTGATGTTGGTGTTAAAAGCAGGAAAACAGACAAGCATAAGGATCTGAGCCACTCTCACAAGAGTCCAACTGTGATGTCCTAGAGCGACTGGGTCAGAACATCTCCAAAACATCAGGCAGGTCTTGTGAGGTGTTCCTGGTATGCAATGGTCAGTACCCACCGAAGGTGAGGTAGACACACTCAGCACATCCACTTTTTTGCCCCGCTCCTCTCAGGCAGGAGGCTGCGGAGCGAACAGACTGAGAAACAGCTTCATTTCAAAAGCTGTAAGACTCTTAAACTCCCTACACCTAACCAAACACACTGCACTGACACTTCTAAGGACCCCGAGACACTTTACTCACACTTTATTATGTTATAATGTTATGTTACTGCTATTAATTCATTCATGCTTTCACAATGTTTGTCTATTTTTTAATTATTATTATTTTATTTATTCAATAATTGCTCTTTGGGTGTAACTGGAACCTTGAGATCTCGTCCGTTATCCTGCAATTAACACCAACATCACCTTTAAAAACTGACTGTTCACTCGCCGCCCTTGACAGAGGCCACTGTGTTCCTCAGACAACTTCATGCCAGTGTTCACGTCGATCCTGGTGCTCATCCCGCTCCTGCCTGATTACATCGTGTTGGAGGATCTGGAACAGACAGACTTATATACATACACATTATATACACACACACACACACACACACACACACACACATATACATACATACATACATACATACACATACATACATATATATATATGTACAGAGCAAGGGCTGAGTTGCAACACTGTACTGTTTCTCAGCGAACCATGAGGAAACAAAAAGTGCATTGAACTGAAATCATAAACAGCACCTGTATTACTAACGCCTAATAAAAATATAATATTTAATACTACATTGAAAACTGATCAAATTAGGGAATTCTAAATGTCTCTAAAAGCAGCCTAATCAGAGTGGATTAATATCCCAGTAGTCCGGTAGAGATGATTATACTGCCGGGAACTATTTACAGTGTCCGTTTATTTACCAACGAGGAGACCAAGGGGTCATTTATAATCCGCTCCTGCCAAGCACAAGACATTACTCAAGCACAAAAGGAGCAACAGAAATGCAAAGACACATATATATTAAACACACACACACCTCGGAAAACGTTTCTGTCTGCCTTTTTATAGCTTCTCCAGCATTAACATTAACGGAAATACTCCCTGGTCTCTGGAGGCCGGGAACAGATGTCCCTTCAGGACAGGCGGAGCGCCCTGAGCAGATCTTGACTTATTGGTCGTCCTCACACAAAGCCGAAAGGACAGAGGAAAGCTGTGGCAGCACTTGCATCAGATTCTGCCGAGCGGCAGCAGATGCTGCAGGAACGGGACGAGAACGAACGCCCGCGCCCACATCAAAAAAAGTCAGGCATCGGAGAAGAAAAAAAAAAAAAAAAAAAAGAAAGAAAACAACAACAAAAAAAAGCCCCCTCCCCCCCCAAAAAAAAAACAAAGGAAAAAGTTGAAGGTGTATTATACTTAAAGGGCAAAAAGAACTTGACCGAAGTCTTTCTCAGCACAATCCACGCCGTAAATAAACACTAACGCAAAGCCCAGAGGACGTGAGGAAGCGCTTTGTATTTATAGTCGTTTATTGACTTTACTTTATGCCCTTAAGAGGCAGCGGGACGTTTATTCAGAGAGTCTGACGCTACCGAATAAACTCAGGGGTGGCGCAAAAGGCCTCTGCTTGAAACGAGCCCACACGTATGAAGACTCTTACACTATCAAAGGAAATATTGCTGCACTGACAGTGCTATGAAAAAGTCAGAGACCACCCTTCATTGACTGAATGCCATTACCAAACAAGTAGGGAAGTCCCGATCTGATACAGGGATTACTAGGGTGGGTGATTCCAGCCTTTACGGTCCCGATCCACTCACAATCATTCGATTTGATGGAGCAGAGTGCCATATGGCGCCCTCTGCAAAAAGGCTGCTACTGCACTATGGAGCTTTGCTGGACCTACACAGGTCCTCTCACCAGAGTCAAATATCCAAATATAGTGCAAAATCCAGGAATATCAGTCCATCACTTTTTCATTCTCAGTCACGATTCTGTATCTCTCAGCTCGTCCATAAGGGGGCGCTCAGTGCGATTTGTATTTACAGCAGTTGTGACAAAGTGAATTACACTCCACAACTGTAGGGGGAGCTCAGAAGCAACAAACGCCAATTCTTGCGCAATGCTCAATTATAGCTTTACATTCGATCTTGCTTCAGAGTGTTGGTGCACATTCTTTCACTGGGAGAAGACAACTCAACGCTGTGGGTCTGAAAAGATGTGGAGCTGATGAAGAAGAAGCTCTTCCTGAGAAAAGCAAACAGACGAGTCTACTAAACCTACTGAGGCTTCTCAGAAATTCTCAGAAGAATGGGGTTCTCACCCTAAACCTCAACATCACTGAATGTGTTCAGGACAGCAGAAAACACTTGTCTACTCTTCATACTTCTAAGAAAGTCAACTTCTAAGAAAGTCAGCCCTGCAAATCTCACTGAAAGTGAGTGTATGTGAAAAATGTTGTCAATCAGCCAAGACTGGTTCAATGTCTTAAGGCCAGAGCTCACCAACCACCAGACAAACTCCGCCAACAGTCAACAGCCTACTGCTGGCAGTTGTTTTAGAAGGTTCTGAAAAGTAACTGTCCGAGGCACACTGGTCAAACTCCACCGGACAAAACAGCAGATCTTCACTGTTAGAAAAATGGCTAGCGATGAAGACTTGTTTGTGTTCAAGCCATTTTCCGGCAGAATTGAATTTGCATGGGTTCCTGGGGTCATTCTCTTTTTCTGTGAATTTATGCTCATCCGGATTGCTGTAAACTTGTATTTTCCTGCAAGGAAGAGGAAAGTGAGCTGGAAACTCAGGAGTGCTGGAATGAAGTTGTGTATTTTGTCTGTGCAGGTACTCCCAGTTCACTCTCCATTCTGCAGGCAGCTCAACCCATAAGCTACTGAAGCTACTGACCCTTAACCTGTAGCCCTTCAGCATCCCCAGAACGTCTGTTTTCCTGGTGTTTGGCCACTGCTGCACATCGTATTTAGCTTCAGAGCGCCCATATCAGAGTGAATATGAGCCTTAGCTATGTTAGCTGGCTAGGTTAGGTTAGCTTCACCTCGTATATGATGGCAAAACACCAATTACATTTACGGCATTTAGCTGATGCTCTTATCCACAGCGACTTACAAGGTTACTCGTATTACAGAGGTGGGCCAATGCAGTGTTAGGAGTTCTGCCCAAGGACTCTTATTAGTGTAGCATAGCACAGCCACCCAGACTGGGAATCGAACCCTCCATCTCCCACATGCAGTAATAGGTCACTGGCAGATAGTGGTGTTATCTGTTGCGCCACATCTCCCCAGGGGAGCATCTAAAGTGTATTTTTGGCACAAAGTGAGTCGCCTCAGTCCAAAACTATGAAATTATCGGTGTCTTAGCTTAGGTCTAAGTCATGGCCGACTGCCCGAACATCATCAGACACGAACAAGCGCAAATTTAACTTGCCGAATTCGACCAAACATTTCCAGGCAAACACGAACAGCCATGGCACACCAACCCAACATTCGTGTTCACCCGGTCGGTGTGCTCTGGCCTTCAGGTCGGCTTCTTTAGTTTTGCACCGGAGGGGCCAACAAATATGACCAAACTTCGGAAATCAAGCCAAACACAGCAAGAGCACGGACCACCGTAGTAATGGATACAATAAGCAAGCAAAACAACATTTGCATTTATCACAGTAATAAACTCACTCCCTCTCTCTCCCTTTCCAGTTGAAGAACCATATATAAAAAGTCACCTTCTTCAACAGCAAGACAGACGAGGTCACACTGTGTGAGAGCAGCCTCAACCTCACACTCATTGATATTAGTTGCTGTTATTGTATGGGAATTTCAAAAGACAAGGCCAAGTGCTCCTTCGTCTGAAGGTCGAGTTGGAGCCGAATAGCAAAAGCATAAGAAAGGGAAGCGTGTCTAGACAGCTCTGATGGGTTTCACATGGAATGAATGGAGGGCCTAGGCTTGAAAAATCAGCAGTACATAAACTGGCAAAGAGTCCACTCCGATCAAAAATGAAAGCTAACGTTGATCACGCCGCCTAAACTGCTCTGACCCCTCAAAGGCATGGACTCTGCAAGACCTCCAGAAGGTGCCCTGTGCTATCTGGAACACCAAGATATTAGCAGCAGATCCTGCTGGAAGTCCTGGAAGTTGTGAGGAGCAATCAAAGAGTCTTGGGCGCCCGTGACCCTGTCGCCAGTTCAGCAGTTGTCCTTTCTCAGACCCTTTTTGGTAGATCCTGACCACTGACCGCCTGACCTGCCTGGTGTTTTGGAGAGGCTCTGAGCCAATCGACCAGCCGTCACAATGTGACCCTTGTCAAAGTGGCTCAGATCCTTACGCTTGCCCATTTTTCCTGCCACATTCCATAAATGTAAATGTACAAGACTGATTAGAGACAATCCCCTTGATAATCAAATTCAATCCAAGTAAGTCCAGGTTCAATTCCAGGCCCTTTCTACGACTTAAAAGTCCTCCAATTCTTTGGTCTACTATTTTGCATAGAGTTTTTGGCGTCTAAAAGAGAAAAAAGAAAAGACAGTCATTATGACTTTCTACAGGACCACAGTTTCCAAGACCCATTCATATTCATAAGGTATAAGAACAGAATCGAGACGGGGGTCTTCAGAGTACAGTTCCTAGCTGGGAGAAGCTGAGAATAATCCAGAAGGACATGTCTGAGTAGGCGCCTGATGGATGAGTGGAAATATCTATGCTAAAGATGAGAGTTAGGGGGATTGTAGGGGGAGGGGGTGGGGGGGGCTCAATATCCTTCCTGTGGAAAGCTTTAAAAAAAGCTACACCTGCACCGACGGAGAAAGAGGTGTATACAGTGTTTGAACAGAGGCAAGATTATAAAATCGGGCATGGCCTTCTTACAGCGACAGCAGCAGTAAAGGGGGCTGCCTCATTAATGCACTTCAGTCTAATAGCCGGCCAAAACCGTCATTAGCATGGATCCGACATAAACCTGAACCATTAGAAACCAGGGGGGGGGGGGCGGACTCGATGGGTCGATGCACAATTGATTGTTCAGAGAGGACTTGTAGGGAAAATAAGGAAATAAATAAGAACACAAGCGTTTTCCTCGCTGTTGAGGCTGGAAAGCAGGTTTTACTAGCATATTCATGAAGGGATATCTACAAATCTGTATTGACCTGGCTAATTCTTCAGGGAGAACGATAGCTGCTTAAGAGAGCTCAATCATGGAGCTTAACGCCAGGGAAGGAGGAAATGATACAGTCACTCAAGGTCTTCTAGAGGTCACTGCTTTTTTTTTCCTTCCTCCCTGAGTGGCAAAACAAAAAAACCCTCAAGAGAACCTGAAGCCCCAATGCGCTATCAATCAGCAGGCACTGACAGCTTACTGTAACCACAGCCTCGGTACAATAACTCAGTCCAATCAGCCTCATCACTTCGAATTATGGGTGAGATAGGCTACATGGCAAAGGTAGTATAATCACAACACTCAGCGAACTTAGCTAAGAGTGCCAGGCGTATGTTTGATTACTACTATGATTTTACATTTTCAGCTTAGTACAAGAATTGTCTCCAAAATTGCTGCCCTGGGTTCAAAAAACAGCACTGATTAATAGGGTTGAAATATTCTGGTAATTTTTAAAGTTGGGAAATTTACCATGGAAATTAACATGAATAAAACGGGAATGTTCAAAGCTAAAGGTAAGAAACTTACATATACTTGGTTAAAAAAAAAGGAAAAAAAAAAAAAGATTATGCTTCTATATATATATATATATATATATATATATATATATATATATATATATATATATATATATAGTGTGTGTATGATATATACATACACACACACATATATATATATATATATATATATATATATATATATATATATATATATATATATATATATATATATAAATATTATACACACACACACACACACACACACTGAAGCATAATCTTGGCTAAAATAACTATATATCCCAGCCACATGCCACATTACACACTGAAGGGCTATTGAGACCACATCCCCTGCATTCACTGCCCATCCCTCCATCACATGTACAGCATATGTCCAGATGATTTCTAGAAACCTGACACTCACCATTAGCTTGTGGGAAAACACACTTCATTTGATGTTAATAATGAATAATTAATAAGGATTTATTCTTGGTTACAGAAACCCGTAGTGGCAAAACATATTGGTAGCTAGCCTATGCTAGCCATATTGGAATATCTTCAAAGTTCCAGAGCTAAAGTTCCCCTGAAAAGATGCTGGTAATTCACTGGAAATTGACTTGGAAATTTGCCAACCCTTTGCAACCCTACTGATTACATGCTCTGTAATGACAGAGCTTTAGCGTTGGCTAAAAGGTTGACTTCTTCTAGCACTTGTTAGCTGTTAGTTAAAGTCAAGTCAAGTCAGATATATTTGTATAGCGCAAAGCAGCTTTACATAATTAGTACTTAATAAAGGACAGAGACAGAGAAGAAAGAAGAAATAACACGAAGGATTAAAGTTAAAGTAAACGCCACGTTAAAAAATACAGGCTAGATACCCAACACTAGCATGGAACAGTTTCTAAAGTGCGAGCTATGAAAACTAACGAAGTTCTCGAAATCAATGTTCATTACTGACAGCATATTAAATGGTTTGTTTTTTGGAGAGTAGTATTAATCACACCATCTCTACAGTAACCCAAAAGTCATCTCCTTCTTTTCTTTGCCTTCGCATCCAGTCCTCTGTAGGCTTCTGAGAGTGCGTCTCCTCCACTGGCTCTTCCCTGCTACAGCGGCCGTCTCCAAGGGTTAAAATCCTCATTACCAGTCATAGGCGAACCCTAAACCCTTTGAAATGACTCTTCTTAATTAGCACCTTTGAATGGTCTCGCAGTTAATTAAGTGGAAGATTTCCTCCCGGGGCGTTTGGAAATATTAAAAAAATTAACACGTTTCTCATATTGCTGATTGTACCTAATTGATTTGTTACATTCTGGGTCTGCAGCGCGCTTCTTCTCACTGATCTCGGAGCTGAACCGTACGCTCTGAATGCTAATAAAGAGCACAGCCGCGGCTCCCAGGCTGATCCATTTCGGAGCCGAGCCAGAACAACGCTGCAGATAAGCCACGCTCGCTCATCCCCGGAACATCGATTTGGGTCCAGTCAGGCCTTTCCGTTTCACCCCACTTCCAGTAATGAATTTCAATCGCGCAGCTAGGGGTCGGCGGTGTGACGACATGGCCGCTGTTATTGGGTTAAATTACATCATTAAATCGCTTTTTTTTCTTCGACAGTGAAGAAAAGAGAAAAAAAAAAAAAAAAAAAGACCAGCTATAAAGAGACCCCAATACATCAATACAACAACCAGTACATACGAACTGCACAAACTGCTAAGTAGCAAGTCGCTGATTGGACGGCTCATTACAACATCCTCCTATTTTAACCAATCGTGTCATTTTTCCTATTCACTTTTAGGAAAATAACGTATAACATATCGTTATTGAAATAAATGAGCTATTATGCTGCGTGTCAAATCTATATTTATGTAACGAAACACTGCAGCTGTACCATTATTATGACATCACAATGAACTCGTTGTGAGGTCATAAAAGTGTCATGTGATATATACACACAAACAAACAGCAAACTTCGGTTTTCACAGGCTTTTAAAATTTTACTGGTGTATTTTGTCAGCAATGTCCAACGTGCACCATTGCATCTTCGAAACAATGTACTGCGAAAATGCCTTTACACACTGCAGGATTACACTCCTGCCCATCTTTAAGTTCAAATGCAGAACCGAAATTTTGAAACGCGCCCAAATTCAAAGTGGCTCCTTGGTTTGACCTGATGAGCCCCCTGCAGTGGAATGAGCTGACGAGCCCCCCACCTGCAGTGTAGCGGAAGGAGAGGCCTCATCACTCCGCACTTTGACTCAGTGCTGTAATGAGAAAGTAATTGCACAGCCCGCGACGGAGATGACACAGGCACTTAATGAAATTAATGGTGAAAAACAGGGAGAAATTCTAATGCACAACATAAATAAAGCAAAATGAGTCATCTGCAATTATCTCACTCTCTCTCTCACTCACACACACACACACACACACACACACACACACACACACACACACACACAGGATTGCACACTGAAGCATTGATAATGAAGATCAGCTATTTTGCTGTACCAAAAAAAAAAAAGCTCTTTAAATTAACGGTGCAATTTACTGTTAATAGAGAAGTCCCTATTGCCACTGCGTAACCTAATGAATTCTACTGTAATGTAAATGAATTAAAGACAAACAACAACCTAATGAACAAATCTTTATCTTTCCCACTGCAGTGTCTTCTCTGTCTTCTCTCTCTCTCTCTCTCTCTCTCTCTCTCTCTCTCTCTCTCGTCTTTGACTGTAGCGGAGCAAGGTCGTTCAGAAGAAGTGATAAGCAGCATCTGAAAAGATGACGAGAGCACTCAGTTAGGCTGTGACGTGTGTGTGTGTGTGTGTTTGTGTGTGTGTGTGTTTGTGTGTCTAGGGGCAGAGCTGTGTGTTAAAAGAGCCAGCAGAGCCAGCAGAGTCAGCAGAGCGTGCTACAGGATTTAGATGGGGCAGATTTGCATCATGGGTAAGGCGTCAGGCCGCTGCGTAATCTGCCTCAGACAGACTCTGACTGAGGGCAACGGCAATTCTCCACAGATATGACTTAGCAATTAGCATAGTTAATAAGGGACATCATTAGAAAGAGCGAAAGGTGTCAGCTCTTTGCGCAGAGAGACAGAGCGCAAGAGTGTGTGACTGAGCGGGAGAGAGCGAGCGAACAAGCGAGCGAGAGTGGCGGTTTGTGAGTGAGAGCGAAGGGGGTGAGCCAGAGCAAGCAAGTGAGCGAGAGTGAGACAATGAGCTCGGTGTTAGTCAGCGAGTGAGTCAGGCCATTAGTGAGGCGGATAGTGAGGCGGATAGTGAGCGCGTGTTTTAATGAGCGAGTGAGCTAGGGAGAGCGAGAGCAGGGGAGCGAGTAAGCGAGAGACCTATTAAACGCGAGGGATAGTGAGCGCAAGTTACCGAGCAAGGGAGCCAGTGAATGAGCAAGAGAGTTAGGGAGCGAGGGAGCTAATGAGCAAGTGGCCAAGGGAGTTAGTGAGCAAGAAAATCATAGGAGAGAGATAGTGAGCAAAAGAGACAGTGTGAGTTACTGAGAAGAGGAGGGAAGTGAACAAGGGAGCCAGTGAGCAAGTGAATGAGAAACTGAATGAGCAGGAAAGTTAGAGAGCCAGTGACAGCGAGGTAGTGTCCAAGGAAGCTACTGAGCAAGTGAGTGGGCAAGGGAGTTAGCGAGCAAGTAAACAAGGGAGGGCGATAGTGAGCAAGACAGATAAAGAGAGTTAGTGAGAGTTACTGAGCAAAGGAGAAAGTGAACAAGGGAGCCAGTGAGCGGAAAAAGTGATTGAATGAGAAAGTGAACAAGCAAGAGTGGGAGGGAGCAAGGGAGCGACTCAGCAAGTGAGTAGCCAAGCGAGTTAATGTGTAGTTAGTGAGTTAGTGAGCAAGTAAAACAAGGGAGAGAGCTAGTGAGCAACTGAGAGGTTTAGTGAGAATGCAAGTTTACTGAGCAATAGAAAAAGTGAACAAGGGAGCCAGTGAGCTATTAAGTGAGGGAGCTACCGAGCTAGTGAGTGACCAAGAGAGATAGTGAGCGAGTGACCGAGGCAGACAGTGAGCGAGTGAGCAAGAAGGTATGTATGTAAGTAAATGGGAAAGTGAGTGAACGTGAGCTTGTGAGTAAGTGACAGAGGGAGATAGTGACCAAGTGACCAAAAGAGCAAGCAAACGAGACAAAAAGAGAAGGTCAAGAGTGAAAGCCCGCGCAAGAGAGTGAGGGAGCAAACGCAACAGACAGAGAGTGAGAGACGGGGTGATCCAGAGAGTCACAATGACCGAGTGAATGAGTGAAAGGGAGAAGAGGCAGGAGTGTCCGAAAGAGTGAGAGGGAGATGATGAAAAAGTGAGAGTGCAAGCAGCAAAGAGGGAGAGAGAGTGTGTGGGCGAGTGAGCGGGTGAGGTGGTTTGAGCTCTTTGTTAATCCAGAGAAAAGCTGCAGTGACAGATGACAAAGTGCAGTCCTTCTGATCAAACGGGCGACGGCTGGAAAGCGTCTGGAATTATAATGCGGCGTCTAAAGAGAGATCAAATCCACACCATATCTCACAGCGTTCAACACAGCTCAGGTCAATCAGAAAACATCCACAGAATAAATAGGACAAAAAAAATGACTAAATAAATAATAAATAACGTAATAATTTGCTTATTAAAAGTCTCACGTTACAAAATAATTCCCCAAATACTTCCTCAAAAATAAGTCCATACATCCTCCTTCCATATAGTCAACCGATCGGCAGCCAATCAGGAGGCAGGGATGATTTAAAGCTACTATGATTCATTAAGTAACAGTATTTTACAGCATCTTTGAATGGGCTTCTGCCAATCAGAGTCTGGGCCTGTTCCATCTCCCTTTTGCCTCGATTACCACTGACTTCCCAAGACAGCATTGCAATTTTGAATAATTATTAAAGCCATTAGCCTTAAATGATGTCTCTCGGCCACATTCATCAGCGCAAACGAACCTTCTTGGACATAAAGGTGAGTTGTAGCGTCCTGTAAGAGCTCGTAAATCCCCCTCCCTCAGATCGCTGCCGGAAAGCCCGCACGACTGATTGCAGGCCCTTCTAAATTATTGAAAAAGCCTAAACAGCGCTCACGAGCAGCAGAAATGGCTATTAACCTTGGCGAAATGATATTCAAATCCAGTTACAGCAAAACTTGCTGCACTGTATCCCTGGCGGCGGGGAAATGTAAATGTGTTCTTGCTGTAGACAGATGGGAGCGAGTCGGGCGTCGTTTGAAGTTTCAGCTCCAGAGGAAACACCCCCCCCCCCCAACACAACTCCCGCCCCAAACTCCCCCACTCTCCCTCCCAACACCATTCTCCACCATGCCCACCCCCCTGTTTAAAATATTCAGGCCGCTGCTTCTCCCACCACTCTGTCGTTCTTCTTTTTCAGCTCTCCAGCCAAACTTTTCTCTTGCAGACACGCCGCAGAGCCACAAGCAAACCCGGAGCCAGGCTTGGGCTCTAATGGGCTCTATAGCGCTAAAGTGTTAATCGCCGGTACTTTGAGATTGACGACAAACAGTCATACCATTAAATAGCCTAGCATTGATTATCTGGTTCCAATGGCACCCATAAAAGGGTGGGATCTACATACAAGCTCACAGTCAGTCAGGCTGATGTGTTGGAAAAACAGGCAAGCCTACAAATCTCAGCAACTTTGACAAGAGCCAAATTGTGATGGCTAGACGACTCAGGGCTCTGGGTCAGGGCATGTCCAAAACACCAGACAGGTCCTGAGGGGTGTTTCTGAAGTGCTTGGTCAGTACCTACCTAAAGTGCTCAAAGAAAGGACAGGAACAAATGGTCAGGGGCACCCAGGGGCACTCATTGAAGCCATCCATGGAGGCTCAACCTTGCAATTTTCAATATCTACTGCAGTGTCTTGGTGCCGCTATGACGGGACACCTTCAGAGGTCTTGTGGAGTCCATGCCTCAACGTGCCAAAGCTGTTTAGCTGTACAAGGGGGTCTTACACAATACTGTGTATTGAGTAAGGAGCTGTAAAAACTGCTGTTTTCAGAATAGCGATTTAATCAATTAAGGTGAATCAATTTCAGATTCGTGACCAACTGAGTCATTTCCTACAGCGTGGAAATCAATCCTTCAATCCTTCAACTATGGCATCACTCTTGGAAACGCCTTTATGTTTAATAGGAGTGTAAGATAAACAACTTCTGCTAAACTCAGAAACCCTGTTGTTGTTTACAAGTCCAGCACCAGCAGAATTCTTCAGTATTTATTTATTCTTTAGCAGCGATGTTCCTGTGGCTGTAGTGGTGCTGCACAGGCCCGGCTGTGTTGGTGCAAAAACAGCCCCAGGTTTATCTCGTAGTCCAGACAGGAATTTCGGCACTAGATTGCGTTTATCAGGCATCGCCCAGCTCCAATCCATCCCGGACGTAGCGCTGCTCTTTGCATTGTTATTGACAAGCCATGGCAAATTGAATTGCCGCGCAGGATGAACTGTCATAGCAGATGGGACTGAATCGCCACGATACGAGCCTGTCAATCACGGCTCCTCAGGTGCGCAACGGCAGACAGGACGCTTCAGATCATCACACTTCTATCTCGCCGTACAGCTTTGAAGCGGAGAAAAGTGGGGAAAAGTACAGGGGCCGCAAGCCAGCAAAGTTGAAAGTTCGGCACACCTGACGACCATGGGAGGGGAAAAAAAGCAGCCATGTGCTAAACCACTCCTTCTGGCATGTTTTTGTCATGGTCTGACATCAGAATACCAATACTAACCAGTCAAAATTCACAGAAATGACGCAAGCAATTATATATTCATATTTAACTTTCAGCGTTTCATCGTTACGTCAGCCATATCATTAACACCACTCCAATCTATCAGCTCCACTTACCATATAGCAGCACTTTGTAGAGGTAGGGTAGCATCATGGCTTTGCTGCCCTGGGACCAGGACGATATAAACTACGGCTTGACAAACTAGGCTTGGGCGGTGTAACAGTAATGCTGTATTTACATATGTTGTCTGTATCTCAAAAAGAGGACAGTATTTCAAAATTATGTGTATGATGTGTCACAGCCAAATAAGCTCATTCCCCCATGTGTATTTAAGAGAGCCACAGGATGGGGGGCCTTGTGGGTGCCCACTGATTTCAACCGAAAGACAGAGCAGAGCAAGGAAACCTGCTAAATGTTACTGAAAAGGGTGGAAAAAAACTCCTAAGAGCGTTTCCTCGACTCTGTGCTCTCAGATTTGAGGCTTTATCCGCTAAACAGGTGGGATTCCAGCCTCAGTTAGCTGGAGCGGCCTGTGCTGTGGTGTTTAGTCTGCTAGCTATCTAACTTGTCTAAGCCTCGATAGCTTGACAGCCAGCTGCCAGTCCAAACACCCAACACCAGTCGTTTGACTTTGCTCTCTCAGACATGGATAGCGGTAGTTCAGCAGCCGGTCAGCAGCAGCTGCACTGGGCTGTCCGACACTCTGTGGAGCTGTAGATGTAGCCGAGCTAGAGCCAAAAAGCATCCAAAACCACGGTGAGAAACCTTTCAATTTAGCTTTCTGTCCTTTCAACAGCAGTCGCTGGATTATTAGTCGCCAGGCGCTCGAGTTGTTCTCATCTAAACGTTCCTAAGTGGGCTTTCAATCAGCCAGACTTCAGTTTGCCCTGCTATCCTACTAACTAGAGGCTAACAAGCTTCTCTCTCCGGACTCAGAGCAGTTTAACGTTTCTGATGGTCAGACTGACCGTTTAACTCCACATAAACACAAGACCACCCATATAATACCGTATACCAAACATGGTTCCTCATGGAACCGAAAGTGCTTTTTCTAGGCCATCCCTCAAAGGCCCATTTAAATCCCCTTCATTTTTGGAGTACACATGGCTAACATGGGACTACCTTTAAAACCCAGAGGCTCAGACTTAACTGAAGTCTCAGAGTAAACTGCAGCATCACTGAATGTCCTCATGCTAAAAATTCCTTACCTTTAGCCCTAGTCTTAATCTTTCTCATCCATATCTGCTCCCACGCCCCCGATAACTGAAGTTTTGAATAATTGCTGCCACTCGCAATGAAGTCTGAAGCTCAAGTCGTTCACTGGCGGCTTAAAATAACCTGCATTACCCTAAAGACGTGCACGCTGCCCTGATCTTATGCAACTCTTAAACAAACCCATTTGGATAAAGACGTGAGCTGTAATGTAACCTGGCACGATGTACTTTCTCATTATCAGAGAGCCTTTCTCACACAGACGTGAGGCCAGTCCCCTGCTCTAACACACTCATCTCATTATACCAAGCAGATGAAAATTTATGCCAGCTAAGCACTCACACTGCCTCGAAAATGCACTTTTTTTTGTTTGTGTGCGCGAGAGGGCTGGACCGGACCGGAGTGATAAAACGGTGTACTCATCACTCCAACCTGCTGAACGGGCCTCAGTGTGGCTTGTGGAGTTTCTCTATAAGAGCACGAGAGAGGAACTCTATTAAAAGTACACTAATGACATTCACAGGAGTAAAAAGCCCATCTTAGACCTTCTTAAAAACTGAGCCGTGTCTGAAACTGTGCCCTGTTCACTACCCCCTACATGTGAAAATCCGGATAATTATACAGAGCCCGATTATAGGAGTAAGTATAGGTCCAAGTAGTGCACTATGCAGTGAATAGGGCACAGTTATAGACACAGCTCTGGTTATTTTATGTGAGTGGTATCTGGATTGCAGTCAAGTGAATTTACACTGGTTAAATGCAATCAAGGGGATGACAATCAGGTGTGAATTCTGCAGGTCCTACCATGTTTCAAGAACATAAACTTGGGTCCTTGCCATCATGGTCTGGTCTTCATCATTCAGATTTATGGACATGTGCCATGCCTCAAACAAGAGAGGTCCCTGAGGAAAAAGTTACAAAACCATTCCACCAATCCAATTCCTCCGTTTCCTCAAATTTGAGATAGCTGGTCCTAGAACTAGTTTCTAAAGAGCTTGTCTTCCACCAATTCATTTCCTCCGTTTCCTCAAATTTGAGATAGCTGGTCCTAGAACTAGTTTCTAAAGAGCTTGTCTTCCACCAATTCAATTCCTCAGTTTCCTCAAATTTGAGATAGCTGGTCCTAGAACTAGTTTCTATAGAGTTTGACTTCCACCAATCCATTTCCACCGTTTCCTCAAATTTGAGATAGCTGGTCCTAGAACTAGTTTCTAAAGAGTTTGACTTCCACCAATCCATTTCCACCGTTTCCTTACATTTGAGATAGCTGGTCCTAGAAGTAGTTTCTAAAGAGCTTGTCTTCCACCAATTCAATTCCTCCGTTTCCTCAAATTTGAGATAGCTGGTCCTAGAACTAGTTTCTATAGAGTTTGACTTCCACCAATCCATTTCCACCGTTTCCTTACATTTGAGATAGCTGGTCCTAGAAGTAGTTCCTAAAGAGCTTGTCTTCCACCAATTCAATTCCTCCGTTTCCTCAAATTTGAGATAGCTGGTCCTAGAACTAGTTTCTATAGAGTTTGACTTCCACCAATCCATTTCCACCATTTCCTTACATTTGAGATAGCTGGTCCTAGAACTAGTTTCTAAAGAGCTTGTCTTCCACCAATTCAATTCCTCTGTTTCCTCAAATTTGAGAGAGCTGGTCCTAGAACTAGTTTCTAAAGAGCTTGTCTTCCACCAATTCAATTCCTCTGTTTCCTCAAATTTGAGATAGCTGGTCCTAGAACTAGTTTCTAAAGAGCTTGGCTTCTACCAGTCCAATTCCACCGTTTCCTCAAATTTGAGATAGCTGGTCCTAGTATAAAGAATGCATCTTCGTAAAAGCGTCCACCGCTGTCCTCAAAAAGCCAAGACATAAGCCATGTTGACATTACAGGGATGATTTGCCAAAATGTGGCACAGATCTGGTGTCTTTCGAACAGTGTGAACACCAAAGAAATCACATTTGACACTTTGACATGTGCTCCTGGATCATCCATACTTAATCAGTGATCCCAATGGGAATAATCACATGGCAATTCACACTTCACTGAACGTGCATATGACTGTACCTGTGTGTACGTGATGTAACCGGATATTACTGATTCAATAAGGGCTGTAGGGCGAGAGTAACCTCAGATTAGACTAGATCAGCATAAGGTGACTGTTTAACGAACGCTGCAGTTTCTATCATCAGGCTAATCAGCACTGCTCTCAGAATGATGATATGTGATGAGAGACTGTGAGCTTTACTGTGCTCTCTGATCTGTCGGCCTGAAAGCTGGATTTCGCTGATAATGTAGAGACACGCTCACCTGTGTGGAGCTGCACCATGTATTGATTGTTCTGCACATTTTTAATACACTCAATACGTCCAATTTGGGCCCAAACTGAAAGAAGCACAGAAAATAACAGCTTGATCCACTTGAGCCAGCGCAACACACACACTAACACACCAGATGATGGTGGTCCTGTGGGGCCCTGACCACTGAGGAACTGGGGCCATGGAAGAAATGGACTACGGTCTGGAATTATAGACCTACAAAGTGCACCTATATGGCAAAAAGAGCTGATCTAATAGACAATGAGTGCAGAAGCAAAGAGGTGATGTTAATGTCGTGGCTGATCGTTGTGCGGAGGACAGCATAACTATGGGGAAAAGTGGTTTGTCCATTCAACTAAGAGAGACTTTGTGCTCTCAGAAATGAGGTCTTATCCAGTAAACAGGTGTGATTTGAGCCTCAGTTAGCTGGAACAGTACCTGTGCTCTGGTGTTTAGCATTCTGGCTAATGCTTCTAAGCCTAGACAGCCAGCTACAAGTCCAAACACAGCACAACCGGTCTCCCATTTCACTGCTCTGTTGCTCCTAACACCAGGCGCTGGACTTTGTGTCCCCCGGAGCAAGCATCATCATCATCATTATCCCACACGATGAAGACGCGAATTTGTTTCACTGCCCTGAAATGTAAATTTTAAACACCAGTTAAAAGCTTTTGGGGAATCCCTACTTGCATGTGTTCCTGATTTGTCCTGAAACTTTTCAAATGTGCAGTAAATGCTGTTCTTTCAAGCTTATTATATCTTATTTTATATTTAAAATACAAAAAAGTCCGACCAATAAATAGCGGAACACTATAAATATCAGGATTTATAGCCGTCTATCGAGTATTTAAGTCAGAGTTGGTGTCGATATCGGTATTCTGTATCAGCAAATCTGGTAATGGTATCAGAAAGGATAAAGTGGTATCAGTGCGTCCTTATTGTGCACAGTGTTCACTTAGTTTGAGACCCTGCGAGCGAAGTGAATTTTATATTTCATATTGTTGTAGTTGTTACAGTCCCCGAACAACGGCCATCCCCAATAACAGCCACTTTCGCATAGTGGGCATTTCCTCCCTAGATTGTTAGCGATCTTAAAATATTGATAGATTTTTTTGCTAGAATAAAGTGTAAATGTCTCTTAAAGCAGGAGCTTAATTTTTTTTAATCATCCAAACGATTGGCAAAAAGAGAGAGCAGAAAGGCGCAATATGTGAAAGTGGTCGATACTGGGGACGGCTGTTGTTAGGGTTAACTGCTTAACGTAAATCATCTGGGCTACTTGTGCAACGTACTCATGCCCATAATACCATATACCGCAGTAATATCTGAGATGACAGTGAAAGTGGAAGCAGTCAGCCTAAAAAAAAAATAAAATAAAATATTTTTTTTTTTTTTTTTTTTTTTTTTTTTAAAAGAGACGTGTGTCCAGTTCTGCCTATGAGATAAGTGAACCTGAACCAAAAAGCTACAATCCTAGATCCAGTGCAGCAGAAGTCTCAGTGTCCTGCACTGAATAAGCCCATGTTTTGTGTGTCAACATCTCTGGACTATTTAGGGATCACGCTAAGCTCAGAAACAGCGGAAATCAAGGCCAATTCAAATTTAACAACCTACATTCTAGGAGTTGTCATTTGGCTCCTTCAAGCCTCCTCTTAGCCTAGTTAAACACTTACTGGAAAGTCAAACTGAATGGCCATTAGGCGTGAAGGCACTGTGCAACCACCAAGCAGACCAACTTCGCTTCATCTGAGAACTTCACTTGCTGCAGCATCAGAAACACCATTTCTACAACTCAATCAATCCAATCCGAGCTCCTTTCAAATGTGGTCTTGGATCAGACATGGATCCAATAGACGAGACAAGACGACCATATTCACTATTAGTGTTGGATACAGATGGACTTTGGCCGTCACCTTTAACCCATCCGTATATATATATATATATATATATATACCCTGACCTGAAACGTGCAAAAGGCATGTGCTAAGTCTCTTATGAATCAGGGGTGTGTTTTGGGCATAACGTGCAGTAAACCAATCAACGTGTCCCTCGCCATTCCCTTTAAGAGACAGGTGCGGTCAGATTTTGCCGGATTGCTATATATATACATATATATGATCAAACACAGAGTCACACACAGTGACAGTGAGCACACGTGCCCGGACTGTTGCCAGGCACTGGGGAGCAGTAGGGGTGAAGGGCATTGAACCCACCACCTCGTCATCAGCAGTTAGAGCACCAAAGCCACCATTGCCCCTAGAAACGACCGCAGGTTCCACTGAGAGAATGGGAGTGTCAGAATCTTACACCCCGCCAACAGTCTTTAAAGGTAAAGGTAAAAAGATAAGGTGCACGTATTTGTCACTGTACAGCGAAATGTGTCCTCCGCATTTAACCCATCTGGTAGTGAACACACACTCACACACACACATGTGTTAGGGGCAGTGAGTACACACACACACACACACACACACACACACACACACACACACACACACACACACACACACACACACACAGAGCGGTGGGCAGCCAACTCCAGCGCCCGGGGAGCAGAGAGGGTTGCTCAAGGGCCCAACAGTGGCAGCTTGCCGAGCCCGGGAATCGAACCCACAACCCTGTTATCGATATCCTGGAGCTCTAACCGCTGAGCCACCACTTACGCCTTCCGTCTGCGTCGCTTAAAAAGAAACGGTGCTTGTGAATATGTTTACGCTGATGGGTGTGGTGGTCTCGAAATGAGGGGTGTTCAGGTCAATTTCTGGCATATTGCTGTCTTCGCAACAGAAAACACTACAGGTTAGCTCCACTGACTGAAAACAACCTAGACAGACGTCAACAGTCAGACGTTCGTTGCTATCTTGGCAGCGATAAGAGGTTTTGGGTCTGAAACATAATAACATGCAAACATAATAAATGGTCATGTGAGTCTAATGCGAATGATCAGATCTGAAAGTGATGTGACACAGATCTGGTGTTTTTAGGGAAGTGTGAACCCACCAAAAAAATTGAGCTATTTTGACATGTGCTCCTAGATCAGTCAAACCCAATCTGAATGAGCAGCAGATGAGAACTGATATCACTGCTGGCCTGCCTCACACATGGACATGCAGCTTGTTTACGTGTCGTAACCACATCCAATTCCAACAAGGGACTCTGAAAGCTCCATTTAGCAGAACACAGGAACACATTTCACAAAACGTCCATCAAGTCCATCATGGTGCAAAATCAGAAACACTATACAAGGCCTCAATCTCACAGGACAATGAAAACTACACTATTGGGCAATCCCAATAATCCCGCTGTTTGTGCAGTGTGAACACATATCAAATTCTAAATCAAGCTTTCATATGTGGCCTCGGATCGGACGCATATCTGATAAGGGGTCATGTGACCCTAATCAGCATAAAGGTTTGGATCAGAACGTGACACCTTACCCAAATCTGGTGCTGTGTTTTTTTTAGAGCAGTGTGAACACAAAAACAGTGGTATTTTCGAAATCACATTTGAGCCACTCTGACATGTGCACTTGGATTTATATCCGATACCTGATCATATTTGGACATTTGGCGACTTGTGCACATGATGCAATCAGTAACATCTGGTTGCATCATGTGCACAAGTGTACTTTGAGCCTTTGCCAACAAGCCCGCTGACTGCCCTTTGAGCAGGAGAGAGAAAAATCTCGGTTATTGGCTAACTGGCTAACTGATACTGCCGAATAAAGAGGGGTCAAAGTCTGGCCGTTTGCAGGGGGAGGGCGGACGCTGACACTGCTGGCCTGTATCTACAAAACTGCAACTTTCAATGGAAGTCAATGTAAAGACAATTGATTCCAAGTCATTTTGGAGCATTTCTACTGGTCCATTCACCATGAAACTGTGAAGCTTTGTAAGGCGCGAAAGAACGGGACGGACGCTCTGGAGAAGCCATACATGCACCTAAGGTCACCAGGCCCAAAGCCAAGCATGGGCTAGAGTGGGCTGTGGAGAAGGGAACTTCTCTGTTCTCTGGAGGGATGGAGCTCCAGATATCCAGATATTCTAACATCTGGTGGATTGTAGTGGAGGACTGTTGTGGAAAGCAGCTGATTAGCTAGGTCAGTTGCATTGGCAGCAGGGTAAACACTAAAACGTGAAGAGCGGGGGTCCAGGGTTGGGGGATCACTGATCTAGTGTAAATTAGATGCCCATGCGACCCTTCTATTATTATGCATGAAGAAATGCAATGCTGCCACACTACAGTACCAGGAGAAGTCCTACACAGACCTTCTGCAGATGTTTTCCAGTCACAGCTGTCAACTTTGAAGGTGCAAAGGTCAAAGTCAAACAGGAGAAAGACCCTCAGACCTTCACCTTCTGTGTCCGATTTACACCCAAAGCCAAGGGCTTACATTAACGCCCCCCGAAAGCTGCAGATGAACCCCTCACAGCCCCTCCACAGTGCAGTGAGGAGATAACTGAACTAACAGCAGACCAGAACTTAACTGACAGCCCCTGAAAAACAGCACCGCTGCACGCGAGCCGCGCGAGCAGCACGAGCAGCACGAGCCCACCGACGCGGCCAGGGGGGCTGAAGTGTGCGCGCGCGCGGGGTGGGGGGGTGGAATGTGCGTTGTTACCTGACTCCTGCTGAGTAACAGCCCCGCGCTCTCCGCTCCTCTCTGCACCGCTCGCCACATCATGCACGCCGCCATGTTCAGCCGGAAGTGAGCGAGAGGTCCACGTGCGCAAGGAGTCACACGCGGACGGACGGCGCTCGTGACGTCACCGGGCGAACTGAAACTTCCCTCTCCAGGCAGCGTGGACAGAGGAGCGACAGGCTGGACCACGTGCTGTTTATTTATTAATCGATTGATTTATTTTACAATACTGACATTGTTCAAAGGAGAAAACAGCTGATCAATAAAAAACAATACTTGAACGGATGACTGTATTAATGTATTTTGATATATCATAGGTATTTATGTTTAATATATTTTAATGGTTTATGTTTTATTTTAATGTGCAATGTTTACCTCCGCATTATTTAAGAGTCTTTTAAATTTTCTTTTCTGTATTTTACTTATTCTATGTATTTTCATTTTTATTGTACATTAATTTGTGTACAATGCAATGTAAATATGTACAATTGTATAGAAAGTATAATTTAATAATGTGTTTGATCTTATTTAGGTATATATATATATATATATATATAGAGAGAGAGAGAGAGAGAGAGAGAGAGGATTAATTAATTAATTTTATTTTATTAACAAAGAACAATTTTATTGTAACATTAACTATCATTATTATTGTTATTATTATTATTATTATTAGTAGTAGTAGTAGTAGTAGTAGTTACATTACCAATGTTGTTGATGGATCTTCTTCTGCTTCTATTATTATTATTATTATTATACTTATTATTATTGTTATTATTATTATATGGATTATTGTTATTATTTTATTATTATTATTATTATTATTATTATTATTAGTCAAAATATGTTACTATAAAATGTGGACCAATATATTGGCTATTATTTCACTGAAGCTTATGTTTCTATTTGTTGGTAAAAATGCATGATTTATGGTCCAGCTGTGATTGTTGTAAAGATTATGTTTATTCTTCCCACACGCCATCACACTCATGAACAGCTGAACATTACAACACTACTTTCTGAATACAGTCTACTACATACATACATCATATCCAGATGTTCTCTCACTCTCCTTTCTCTGTACTGCACTTTATTTATCTGATAGTGCCTCAGAACAACCTGTGCTACCGTCTCAACCAGTGACTCCTCTGTTCTCCATATTTATATCTATTTAATCCAGTCTGCACTGTTCTTCTTTACTGCTGCACTTAGCACTTTACTTTAAATATACAACTCTGCACATGTTAAGTTTACAGGTGTGTCTGTGTGTGTATGTCACTGTGTGTGTGTGTGTGTAGGTTGGGTGTGTTTGTTACTTCTGTAATGTCAGTTATCGTGCACTGTGAGCTACTGTAACCAAAAACAAATCCCTTGTATGTGTAAGCATACTTGGCCAATAAAGTCCGATTCTGATTCCGATTCCGATGATAGCAACTCCTTATTAAATACATTTAAAATATCTTGTGAAACATTTTCATAATCATTGTAAATGCATTTTAAAATATCCTGATTACTGATTTCTTTTTGCTGATATTGAAATCAATGAACTGTGCAAAATAAATATACTGTTATATGCTGGGAAATATTATTTTCAATATCAATATATGCAGATTTCCTCTGTGTGTGTGTGAGCATGTTACTTCCATGTTTTTACATATATTTATCTATATATCTGTAATAGTATATTGTTAGCTACATAATTACACACACAAACAGGGAAAATATGCCTGTATTGAAATATACGTTTAATATTAGTATTTCCCAATATATCACAACATATTTCTGTTGCATAAGTGTATTATTATTGTTGTTGTTCATGTATGATATCCATAAATATATGCCTGTCAGGGTCAAGGAATGCTTCACTATTGCATATCCCAATTTCCAAACATACATAATGTCATCTGGTTTCTTCAGGAATGTATCCTTCCTGTCATGTTGTATGAAACAGATTGGTGCCTTTGTGGCTTTGGCCTTAAGATTAAGATCTGATCATTCTCTGCACACATGGAAAATGAGGCATCTAGCGAGTCATGAATGAGGGCGAGGAGGTGACCATACTGCATATGTATCAGGTTGAGGAGCAAATTGGACATTCATTAATGGAAAAAAAAAACACGGACGGTACCTTAGGAATGACTGCAGACCCCAATTTATACCTCCCTGAACCAGCCGGCCCAAACAACCAGTGATTATTACCTTCTTCAGGCTGTTATTCATGAGAGGACAGACTCTTGAAAAGCACTTGTACTGAAAAGCAACAGTAACAAGTACCCAATCTGTGGCAGCAGGCCTGGAATAAGACCTTAGAGCAGCGGAGGAAACTAATACAGGGTGACGAGATGTCGTTAACTCTTTTTTATGTAAGTTTTCTCTTGATAGAGTTACAGAAAGCTGTCAGCTAGCCTCGCCTGCCTGTCAGACATGATACGGGGGCAGTTTCCCTTGAAGAATGCTCCAATTTCCCATGAGAAGAACATGATGAAAACATGATTTCCATAAAGACAAAGGCAGCTTGTGCATGATATACTGTCTGGAGTTTCCATTATTTTGTCCGCCCCCTGGATGCATATGCATAAAGCTCTGTATCTGTGTGTATTTTATATAACAGAGCGTCGATGACGCCCATGAATAACACTGACCTCCTGCCTCAGTGCTGACCCTTGGTGTGGTGGTGGGAGTGTGTTGAGCTTTGAGCTCCACTGAACAAGCAAATAACCTATTTACCCCTCCCTCTCTCCTCCTCTCTCTCTCTCTCTCTCTCTCTCTCTCTCCTTATCTCTCTCTCTCTCTTCTTTATTCCTCTAACTAAATCTCCATCTTTAGCCTTACCTATATCCCTCTCTCTGTCTATATTATGACCTCTCCCCAACTCTCTCTTTCTCTCTCTCTCTCTCTCTCTCTCTCTCTCTCTCTCTCTCTTTCTCTCTCTCTCCAGTTCCCTCTATAATCAAAGGAAAGGCAGAAGATTGAACAGGCAGTTGGACAGACAGATGGACAGGTACACAGATGGACAGGACATTTACCAGACAATTAGACGGACAGTTGGGTCAACAGATTGATAGATACACTCCTGGGAGGACATATTGATGGTTTGGACAGGCAAACAGACGGTTAAACAGATGGACAGACAGACAGATGGTTAGACAGACAGAAGGGAAGATGGGCAGACTGATGGTTGGACAAGCAGACAGATAGACATTTGGAAAGACAGACAGATGGACAGATGGTTGGACAAGCAGACAGACAGACAAATGGTTAGACAGACGGGCAGACTGTTGGACAGATGGTTGGACAGACAAATGGTTAGACAGACGGGCAGACTGTTGGACAGATGGTTGGACAGGCCGATGTTTGGACAGACAGACAGAATGATGGTTGGACAGACAGTTGAACAGACAGACAGTTAGACAGACAGATGATTGGACAGACAGAGAGACAAGAGTACACAGCAGTATAAAGAGTGAAAGGAAGACAGGATGGGGACATAAATATACATAAAGAGAAGAATGAAAATGGGGAGACAGAGAAAGAGAGAGACAGGTGAAAAGAGAGAAAGAGAGAGAGACAGACTGACAAAGGGAGAGAGAATGGAGAGAGAGAGAGAGAGAGAGAGAGAGAGAGAGAGAGAGGGAGGGCTAAATAGGTTATCTGCTTGTTCAGTGGAGCTTACAGCACAACACACTCCCACCACCACACTGAGGGTCAGCACTGAGGCAGGAGGTCAGTGTTATTCATGGGCGTCATCGACGCTCTGTTATATAAAATACACACAGATACAGAGCTTTATGCATATGCATCCAGGGGGCGGACAAAATAATGGAAACTCCAGACAGTATATCATGAACAAGCTGCTTCTGAGATCATAAAGCGCAGTGATTATAACAAACTGAATGAGAGAGATAAATTACATGCCGTGTAGATCTCTCTCTCTCTCTTAAAAGGAGCAAATGGGCGGATTTGCGTCACTTTCATTCAATGCTTCATGTAAATTCCGCTGTTCGCCTGGGCCTGATCTCGCCCGCCTTCCCGCGCTCCTACCCGCCGCTCTTAATAGGCCGGAGATCCATATTTCATTAAACTGAATAGATTCATATGGAATGCGTTTCGCTTCTGCTGACCAGAGTTGTCAGTCATGGACTCTCTGCTATATTCTGTTGACAAAGCTGTACCTCTCGGCTGTGTGTAGTCGGGGGTTTTGATGTATGCTAATGAAGCAGGGGTTCACAGCGTACAGACTGTAAAGAGTCTCAGATAGCTCGTCTATCAGCCTGATGCCATTCGCTGGATGAAGCCCAACAAGTCTCCTTCTCGCGCACCCGTACGCTGCATACGTTAAAGTTTCCCTTCTAATTAGCAGGCTCATGAAGGACCTTGTAAGTGACACATCCATGCTCCGCCCACAAACACAGTCTTTCCTAGCTACTGTTGCTAGGTTGGATGCTGCAGAATGTTTGCAGAAACAAAGCCCTTTTCATGAAGTGGCAGAAAGTTGGTGTTCTTCAGTTCTGTGTGGAGTTCTGTGAAAATGCACCGCGTCAGACCTGCAGGAATAATAAGCTCTCTGGGGGTCTTTTATGTTTCTGATGATTCTCTGTATGTTTACCGCCCAGGGGCCGCAGCAGATCCTTCAGTGACCCCCACCCCCATCCTTGCCCCCCCCACCCCATGTTGGCAGATTGGCAGAGAAACCTCCCTCAGCCAGACACTGATCACTAGAGAGAGAGAGCGAGAGAGAGAGAGAGAGAGAGCGAGAGAGAGAGAGATCAGAGAACGTTTCTGTAAAAAACATAAAAATATCCACCTGAATCTGAAAATTCAGGCTGAATATGATTAATTAAAAATTGTCCTCAGTGGAGAGAAACAGTGCCTCTCGCCATCAAATCGTAGTAACATGCCACCGCCTACAGTGAGTAACACTCATCACATATACTCCGCCCACTCCATACTAAACCCCACCCACATCAGACTCCATCCATCCCAATAAAACTACTGTAAATACATAGAGTTTGCTATAATTATTATTACTATTATTATCATAATAATAATTATTATTATTTCTATAGTTATTGTTATTAGTATTATTATTACTATTATTATTGTTGTTATTATTACTATAATTATTATTTCTGTTATTGTTGTTGTTATTAATATTGTAACACTACTAACACTATTATTTAGTGTTTATTATATTTATTATTTAGCGTTTAATTCATAATTAATGTCCTGTTTTATTGATTTGATTGTATTTGATCATTATTTGATATTATGATATGATTATTTCCATTATTTTCATTCTTTATATACTGTGGCAACATTGTTGTGACAATAGTCCTTCCAATAAATCCAACCTGATTTACATTAAAGTGCGAGAGAGAGACATAGAGACAGAGAGAGAGAGAGAGAGAGAGAGAGAACTCACGGTCTTTTACTTTAAGTCAGATTCTCCAAACCCTTTTACCCTTCAGGCACAGCCTCTCTGTCTCTCTCTCTCTCTCTGACTGATTCACCTAGAACACTCGTCTGCAAATGGGCCTATTACCCATCCAGTATTCCACCGCCACATTCGCCGCTTTCGGAGGAATGAGGGAAGAGTGGCGCGCTCCATCTGCGCACGCTTTCCTCCTCTGGCCTATAGCGCTACGCCGATCTCTCATTTCCATGGCACATTCCCTGTCACTGAAGCACCGTGTGCCGCTGCATGACTAACCTTTGGAGATGCAGTGGCAGGCCTGATATTCTCCTCAGGCAAATGGTCTGAGCAAAGGGAGCGTGCAAGGTGTCTAGGATGACCCGGGAATGAATAGTCCAGCCCACCACGGCTGGGTCAACAGGCCAGGAAGACAAGGCCTTAGCAGCATTCGGGGCGGCCCTGCCGTCTCCACGTGAGAACGAATCCAAATGAACATGGAGAAAGGATGAAGAACAAAGGACAGTACGGACAGAGCGCTTCTGTCTACAGATGGCCTGCAGGCCTTTGCTTCCTTGGTGCCGCAGGCTGGATGATGAATATGCTAAAGAGGTGAAACGGGTGAGGAGGATGAATAAATAAAGCGAGCCACTGGCTAAAATCTGATGCTGCAGAACTATCAAGACCTTCGTTCAGACTTCCATCATAACCAGTTTTCCTATTACTGTGTCCGTATATTCTTAAAAACAGAGGTCCACATGAAAACACCACATTTTTGATCCCCTGGAAACGGAAATGGAGCACTCGCCAAGGTGGAGAGTGGCCAAATCTCAAAAAGCTCTTGATCATATGAATTAATGTAAATAGAGCACAGTTCTATCTCAGGCAGATATGGTTGCTAGGGATTGGATAGTGATTGGATAGTGATTGTAGTGAATAGTCAGCTATGACGTTTGCTTTTAGGGTTTATGCAGTGCAACCTCTGAGTAAAACTTACAGTTTTCCCATTGGCTCCTGGAACCATTTATTTGCATACTGGGTGTGTCCTCCGGTCACTGCTACTCACCGTCAGTGTGTTGTCGTGTCCCCAGGGCTACATTTTCTTAGCTCTAAAACTACACTGCTTATTTAATAGTTTTTTATTTAATAGATTTTATCTGCTAATTATGCTTTACTGGGATTGTTACTAGTGTGCTCTCGTACTACTACAGGTTTTTTTTACTGGTAGTGTCTGGTAGATGGTTAACAGAGGATTTAGTGGGCCGTCACTGGAAAAACGATGAGGATTCTTCATTTCGCTTCAGTTAAGGTTAGATTTAGGTCAAGTTTAGGGTTAAACTAAGTTAAACTTGCTTCTTTCCTATTGGCTCATGGCACCATCTATTTGCAAACTGGGCGTGTCCTCCGTTCACTGCTACTCACCGTCAGTGTGTTGTCATGTCCCCAGAGCTACCTTTTCTTAGGTATATACATGCATTTGTAGTGGCTGATTGTCTGGCTTTAATGTTGGAGGTTTTAAGTGCTACTTACTCATTGCTGGCTATGATACTGTGAGGGCTGGGTGCTCTAGTGTTCACTTTTGTGTTGTCACAGTTTTTTGCTGTTAGTGTCTGGAAGGTGTTTAATATTATCTTCATGAAGAATATGTTTTGGGCAGAGAATACAGTCTGAGTTAACTCAAACATTCAAGTAAAGTATGAAGATTTTAGTGGTCATAGTGTACAACGTACAAATACAACTGTGAGCTTATAAAAGAGAAATTGATGGACCAATATCACTGGAGAAATGGTCAAGAGTCCTCATTTCTCTGCAGTTAGGGTTAAGGTTAGGTTTAGACTAAGGGTTAAGGTTAGGTTTAGAATATGGGTTAAGGTTAGGTTTAGAATGTGGGTTAAGGTTAGGTTTAGAATGTTGGCTAAGGTTAGGTTTAGAATAAGGGCTAAGGTTAGGTTTAGACTAGGGGCTAAGGTTAGGTTTAGAATGTGGGCTAAGGTTTGGTTTAGACTAGGGGCTAAGGTTAGGTTTAGAATGTGGGCTAAGGTTAGGTTTAGAATAAGGGTTTAGGTTAGGTTTAGACTAAGAGTTAAGGTTAAGTTTAGATTATGGGCTAAGGTTAGGCTTAGAATATGGGTTAAGGTTAGGTTTAGAATATGGGTTAACAGTAGGTTTAACATATGGGCTAAGGTTAGGTTTAGAATATGGGCTAAGGTTAGGTTTAGAATATGGGCTAAGGTTAGGTTAGAATAAGGGTTAACATTGGGTTTAGAATATGGGCTAGGTTTAGGTTTAGACTAAGAGTTAAGGTTAGAATTTAGAATTTTAGAATTGGAGTTAGCTCATGAAGTGAGTTATACTGGCATGCAATATTAGTACCTTAAATACTCTGAACTCAAACTATTGTTTTTGTTCAACAAACCTGAACTTGTTAAGTGAACTTACCTGGGCTTAATATAATATACAAATAATAATATTCTACTCACCCAGATAAGTTTATTTAACTTCTAAGGTTTATTAAACAATTGAAGTTCCGATATTTTAACTTAATTAAATGTTGAGTCTTTCTTTAATGAGTTATTATAATTACTTGCCAAACAGTGACAGTAAACAACATTAAAGCCAAGCACTTATGCTGTGGCATCAGCCACACATGTATACCTACGAGAACGTACACAATGACACATTGACGGTGAGTGTCAGTGACAGAAGTACACACCCAGTATGCAAATAGATGGTGCCAGGAGCCAATGGGAAAGACGTTTATGCAATTTTTTACTTAGTTTTACCCTGATCTACACCTAAACCTAATGTTAACTGTAGTGAAATGAGGAACCCTTAAAGTTTCTATAGTGATGTTGGTTCCATTGATTTTTCTATGCTCCAAAAAGCTCATAAACAGCACAATTTTCTTCAACATTATAACCCAACCCTGTTTTTTTTTTTCTTCAAGCTTGACAAGCAGAGGTTATATGAACAGTCCATATGTATTTTGCTCAATATCAATACCAACAACCAAACCAACCGTAAACAAGCAGCCACCACAAATCATATGCACCTATACCTAAGAGAAGGTAACCCACGGAAACGACAACACGTTGGTGGTAAGTGTCAGTGACTGGACAACGCCATACCCAGCATGCAAATAAATGATGCCAGCAGCCAATGGGAAAGCAGCACAGCTGACTCAGCTTCATGGAACGAGTTCAGAAATGATCAAATCCAACCTCTGTGCCGTTCCTATTTTCTCAAAAACTGCATGGGCAGATCACTGACAAGTTACCAACGGCAACAGCCTAAACTCAGTTATTACGATAAGTTGATTTATTTGAAAGATTCCAGTGTCTTCCAGTCACCGATCGTCACTCACCATCAATGTGTTGCCGTTTCACCAGATTACCTTCTCTTAGATGTGTGTTCATGAGTGGTTGACTGGGGGCCATTTTCTGTGTTGTTGAATGTAACTCTAGGTAGATACATACGTTATTGATCCTGACAGAAATTTGGCAGCCAGTAGCAATAACACAATACCCACAGTAATACAATACAATAATTACAGTAATTACAATCAATAGACAAAATGTAAAAAAAAAAATATGCATTTGAAACCAACCAGATATGAAAGGCAGTGCATTTATAAAGAACAAGGAATGAAGGGGTCCCCAGGTGTTCCAGCAGACTAAGGCACTGTCACTGTGATCAGAGGATTACTAGTTCATATCCCAATCATGCTGCTAGCCATCGGCAGCCGGGCCTCGAGAGAGCGCAATTGACCTTGCTCTCTCTAGGGTGGGTAGATGGCGCTATTCCCCCACATCACTCTAGTGCGGCGCTGGCAGTCACTGGCGTCTGCTAGCCGGTGTGTCAAAGCCATGTGATGGGGTATGGGTTGGGTATTTGCCAATGTATACTGGGGAGAAAACGCTTAAAATATATTGTTATTAAAAATATAGTGCATGTAGTATGTAGTATGTAAATAGTGCAGATTGAACCTATGATTGTACAGAAGAGATTGAGTCTGCATCCTTCCTCCTCCCCCTAGTGGCCCCACTGGGAAAAGTATGAGACGGCTCTCAGAAACAAAGTATCTCCTGAGTCTGTCTGTAGAACAGCTCTGTGACAGCAACCTGCCACTTAACTTGTGCCTTTGGCCCATAGTGGGTGCAGTGGGTGACCATCATCATCCTATTATGTCACCATAGAATTATTCTGTGAGTGTTTAATCAGTAAATCCAAACCAACAGCTACATGCATCACAAAAGGCTGTCTAAGAGATAGTAGCTAACGACAACACATTGATGGTGAGTGTCAGTGACTGGAGGACATGCCCAGTATGCAAATAGATGGTGTCAGGAGCCAATGGGAAAGATGCTGAAGTGTGATTTTGAGGTTGTATTACTTTACTTGAGTTCAAAGAACTTGTGGGTTTACAGCGATAGGTCAACTGTTCCAGTCCACAAATTACGTTTTTTTTAACCATCCTTCTAGTAGCGCCACTGAGCGAAATACTCCCAGACACGGGCAAAACCTTGTACGTGTTGTGTACTTGAAGAGAATTGAAAAACAGCTCTGGGTGATAATGCTGATGAAAGTCCTGCTTAATGTTTTTGGAGCTTATAAAAAAAATCATGTAATGGAAGGACATGGAGACACATATTGGGAGTGGACTCTCTACTGTGTCTCCATGTCCTTCCATTAAATCTTTTTTTGACATGTCTTTGCTTGGTCACAGTAATGTTGGGTTTGACGAGTTGATTCTCTGTTGTGAGTGGACTTTGAGTCACCTGTAGTCTTTTTGCCGACGCAAGAGGTCGTGTTTCCTCTGAATGTGACAATGGGTTGTTTTACAAGACGTTTGCAACAGGAGACCAGGCTGGTAAAAGTAGGCATTTGCGTAGTGCTGTTACCGCCATGTTTTCTTCATCTTGTGTGTTTTAACTTCTATGGCTTTTGAGACTTTTGTGTTTTGAGATATTAAGAAATTCCACCATTGAACTTGAAAAGCATAGCTTTCCGACAATGGGCCTACGACAACAACTACGAACCTCATAAAGGTAAGTACCTTTGTTGTCATTATACTAAAGACAATATACAATGGACCTACTACAACAAATCTGTCCTCTTTGTATATCCCAGTTTAGAAAACCAGGGTCAGAGTACAACCTGTGCTACCTGTGGAGTACTGAGGGTGGAGTGCCAGCCTTCTTTAAGGACCCAACAGTGGCAGCTTAGCAGATGGGGTTGTTGAGCCCCCAACCCTCTAACCACCAATTTACCACTGGCCTATTTTCATGGCAACTTCATAGCTTCCTGCAATAGGAACTGAGGAACCTGCTCTCAGTCCTCTAACAACCCCCATGGGTTTAAACAACCCATCAAAGGAATTTCAGATCAGGACAAAAGGCCATTAATTACCATTTTAACCAATTTCTGCACATCCTAATCACACAGCAATGATCCCTCCGTCTACAGTAGATCTTTACTAGAGCCTTGAATCCACTGAGCGTGCTCCGTCTGACCCATAAGGAAGCAAACACTACAGAAGAGGGTCTTCTGAAGTCCTATACACAGCCCACAGTCTTTCTCTAGGACCCTCGGTGTGATCTAGAGTGAACTCCACAACACAGCACAATGACGGCAGCTTCCTAGCTGATTTAAAACAGATCACCTGCTGTTCCACCCTCCCTCTACTCCGCCGTCTGTCAGGGAGAGAGAAAGACAAAGCTTAGATGTGTATATGAAAGATCCTTGGAGCCAGTCTTCATTTCAAACCCCTGATAGCGTGCAGAGCCATCTTCATCTGTATCGAGGAGTGGGTCACACTTTCAAATCCAACGTCTTCTGGCCTTCGCAGACAACCCTCTATCTCTCTTTCTCTCTTGCTAGCTCTTTCTGTCTTTCCCATGACCCCTCCAAGGAGGTGGGAGTCCCTTTCATCCTGCACCCACTGCTGGGAAAGATCCAGGCCAGAATAATCTGTGGCAAGGAGGAAAAGGAGAGGGATGCTTATTGGAATACTCTGCCCAAAAATGCTATTCATAGCAAAAATGATATTAACAACTTTGCAAAAATGACAAAAAAATTTGCATCTGCACTAACGATGAAACCTCGAAGGACATCCTCAATGACAGCACACTCCCTCATTTTATTCTGTTTAGCATAGTGCTAGATAATTAGCTTACTGAGGCCAGCCTTGCCAATGAGACCTTGATAACATAAGACTCTGGAAACTTGTCATAAGACTCTGGAAACATATGATCTTGGGAACATAGGACCCAGAGAACAAAATGTCTTGGACAATTAGGGCCAAGGGAACATATGACAGTAGGAATATCAGACTCTAGAACAGGACCTTTGGAACATAATACACCCTGGATTAGACATTGGGGGCATAGGACCCTGGACACATTGGATCTTTGAACATAGGACCCTAGAAACAAAGGACCAAGGGAACAAAATGCCTTGGAAACGTAGGATCATGGGAACATATAACAGTAGGATTATAGTATCTTGAGAATATCGGACCCTGAAACCGGACCTTTGGAACATAGGACTCTGTGATCAATGGACCCTGGAAAGGTCATACAGGCCAATGGGAACAAAAGACCTTGGGAATATAGGACCCTAGGCACATTGGACCTTGGGAACATGGGGTCCTTAGAACACATGACCTTGATAATATAGGCCCCTGCAAACCATATTACCTTGGGGACATAGGACTGTGTGACCATAGAACCTTGGGAACACTTGGAAGATATGATCTTGTTAACATAATGAATTGGGAACATAGGGCCTTGGGACCATTTTGTGGTTGGTGTGGCACAACAGGTCACACCACTACTGCCCGGAACCACACCATGTGGGAGACCGGGGATCAATTCCCGGTCTGGATGACTATGCTGCGCTACACCAATAAGAGTCCTTGGGCAAGACTCCTAACACTACATTGGATAAGAGCGTCAACTTCACACTCTGGGAACTTATTTCCTTAGAAACATTTGATCCCTGGGAACTTAAGACAGGAGCTACACAAATATGCTATACATATTATACTACACAGAGAGAGGCAGATAGACTGAGAAGGACTGGTAATCAGTCAGACTAAATGTATCTCTGAAAGGCAGACGAAGTCTCCTTGAGAAGTGAAGAGTGACTCTCAGAAAATGTTGGTGAAGCTATAATGTCTAAAAGGCACTTTTCCTACTCCAACAAAAGTGTCATTCACCTTGTTTAACTAAAGAGAAGCTCGTCTGAACACCAGCCTGAGACAATAATCGCAGTACGAGATATTCAACGGTGTGATAACCATCTCAGAAAATAACACAGTTTTATGATATCACAGAATACAGTATTTCACAATTCTTCCTCTCCTTGTTTTTCTTTGGTTTTGGAGAGCTCCTCCAAAACCTTTCTAGCTTTCTAGTAGGAGAACATGTGAACCTTCATGGCCTGCTGAGGCCTCATCTGAGTGCTTAAACTCACTGCCCACTGTCCACCAGAAACACCTCCTTCCACTCATCCAACCATCAGCTCCATCACCACCATTCTCCATTCATTAAAGCCAAGCCTACGTCGTAAAAACAACTGCTTGGGGCTTGACAGTGTACATTTGCGGCGAATGGTGTGAAATTTCAGCGCCCATATGGCAGCATGCTGAGTGCGCTCACAGTAAACAACAAAAGAGAGCGGGGAAGTGAGCTATGAGCGTCCCATTAACCTTGTTTTCAGAGCCTCATGTGGAAGCACCTCTTCCACTATCTTAAGTCCCCATCGCTTATGGGCCCTCAAGGGACCTGCAACTAATTAACCTTGTGGAGGCAGCTTCTGTTGCGCAGGGCTGGGGAGAGAATATTAAGCAACCTTTCAGGCAACCATTAGCCATAAGATTAACACATCCAGCTTTCAAGTGGCTTTTTGACACAAAACCAATATTTGCCTGAACCGGCAACCGCGAGAACTTTGTCCTTCATGAATTCTAAGCGACATTCCTTCCTTGCTCTGCGCAGGTGAGCAAGCTACAGCGCCGTAGACGCTGTTTTGGCAGGTCTATTAGGACAATGCATGATGGTGTTGTTTTAGCATGTCCACGGACGACGGATCGCGCCGCCGCTTTGAGGACGGGGGGGGGGCCTATTTTTAGCGATGACACAGATGCCTTTCGGGCTGCGTTTCTACAAAGCCGAGAGACTGATCGCACCCCAAAGCTTCCGTCAGTCAGCGGACAGCAATTAAAGACTCGTGGATCAGAAGTTTTTTTCTCTGCCTGTCAAGTGCCACGAGACTTCTTGTGAAGTTAATGATGACTATAATCGATGATGTCTCAAGGACACTGCTGTCTGCACTCTCTTTGGAAATTAAACACGACTCAAGGATTCGGAAAACATGGGATACTTGGAATACAGCCCAGAAGCTCATTTTGGTTTTGGGGTTTGAAGGATTGTTTCAAAGAAATACTCTCAAAGCAGTTCACAATGAGTCCGTGACCAGTTGGGTAGATTCTATCAAATGCAACCCAATTACTCTTAAAGCAAGGCACCAAAAAGGGTTGTCATAGAAGAACCGATTTTAAAGCAGTACTTCTAAAACTGGTCGTCAGGAACCCCCAGATGATCTGACCCAAATCTCAACACATGGGGATACACTCTAATCATAGGAAAGGTTCTTTGTAAATGTAGTGAAAAGGGGACCTAGCCTTTTTCTCATTTTCTCAATGAGAAACCACACACAGTAGGTTTTTGCCGTATTTGAGGAACCATTTAACCAGCCTGAGAACCATTCAAACATTCAAAAGGTTCTTTGAGTCATCAGTTCTTAAAGAACCCCATTTATTAAGCATGTATGGCAAAAATGGGTAAAATGATTCTTTACGTTCTCATGGTTCTATACAACACCGTTCCCTTACTAAAAAACTCTCGACTATCTATTTTTTAGAGTGCAGAGCAAAAATGTGGACTGTCTAGGAATCCCTGGATTGGTGTACCAAGCAAAGAACCATCTAAGCACTGAAATGGTTCTTTACGTTCTCATGGTTCTATACAAAACCGTTCCCTTACTGAAGAACTCTTGACAATCTACCTTTTAAGAGTGTAGAGTTGTCAAAAATGTTGTCACTTTACATAGAACTCTTGAAGAACCCCCTTTTTAAGAGTGTCCGGCAAAAATCTGGATCTTCTGGGAGGGATCCCTGGACTGGTTTACTAAGCATTGTATTGACATGGTTCTTTAAGTTCTCATGGTTCTTTACAAAACCTTTCTATTACTGAAGAGTGTAGAGCAAAAATGTCTAGGGATTCCTGGACTGGTTTACCAAGCGAAGAACCATTCAAACATTGTAATAGTTCCTTAAGGAGTTATGAACCTGGCACTTTCTTCGGGCGTGATAGGCTGCCCGACAATGCTGCATTGACAGGACTTTGAGTGTATTGTATTAATTGTATTGCATTTTGTGTTTTGCAGAATTGTTAGAGCTGTGGGGCCTAGTGTAATAGGTTTTTATGGAGCTCAAAATCCCTGGCAGAACCCCTGATTGGAGCAGAGATGTGTTAAGTCCTTACCTAGACCTCCACCTTGGAGAGTGTTTTTAAAAAGCTCCATGTTCACTGACCAAACAGTGATTTCAAGTGGACAAGAGGCCACAACACAGACATTTTTTTAAAACTCTGTTTTTTCTCAAACATCCCCAAAACATGAAGGTGGCTCCCTCTGAACCTTCAGAAACTCTTTAACCAACCCCCCCCCCCCAAAAAAAAAGTTTTCCTTCAGTTCTTCAGTTTCCCAAGAATAAGGAATAATGTCATGTGCCCATGAGAGCAGAACTCTTGATAAAAGCCAAATGTGGCAAACAGGCTGCTTTCCACACCGGCCTTGGCCATCATTACCTTGTAGAGACATGATGATGGCCAGGCTTTGATATGTATGAGGCTGAAAGGAGGATGGTCTTTAAAGAGGGGCCTGGGTGACATCTCTGCAAAGCGTCGGAGAAGGGTGACAGCATGGAGCACGCTCAGAGACCTTCTGGGGCTCATGCATAATGCTCTTTGTGTTTGGAGTGCAGTTTGACCAGGCTGAAGATACAAGAGGAAGGGATGAGGGGTTAGGAGAAGATGATGAACGGAGAGCGAAAGGAGAGTTGAAAGGGAGTAAAAAGTAAAGATTCCTGTAGAAGCTTTGAGTTTTTCCCTTTTATTGATGTTGAGCTTTATTACGAGAGTGACAGGAATGCAAGTCCACTGGAGATGCTCACTTTGTCTTTCACCTAATGCAATTCCAACTGAATAGCTATGATGTACACTACATTTCAAAGTTTGGAATCACTAAAATCTATTTGGTTAAGCATTCTTTGAGTGACATGGTAAAAGAACCACTATTGTTTCCCTAAAGGGATTTTTGAGTGTGAAGAACCATTAGGAAGTCTTCTCAAAATGTAAAGGTTCAATTCCAATGTAAAAGTCCCTATTAGAATGTTTATGTTAAACTTTGAAAAGCACCTTCACTAGCTTTTCGCCCAGCATCGCTACCACAGCGTCAGCCTGAGAGCCTGCCAATTCTCGGTGCCCCTCTGCTCTCTCTCTGGACAGAGGAACACCTCATTTTATACCCTACTGCAGGTCATGCGTTGTTGCACTATTTCCATATATAGGATGTCACTGTCTAACTCCACGAGGGTTGTAAATCAATCGTCACATAAATATATTTGTTCAGTTCATGTATGGCTTTCCCAAATTAGGCCTGGGAATGGATCACGATCTCCTTTTCAAGTCTAACCCATGGGCCTCACCATATTGTCTCTCAACTCCATACCATTCCTTCAGATCTATAAATACCCGCAGAGCCAGTGTATATACACTGCACAAGCAAACTGGAAGAATCATCTTTACAGGTGATTTTTTTGGCTGTGTTGTTGTTGGCCGACCTAATGGAGGGCTGAAATATCTGTGCCACCTCAACGATGTCTGCCATATGTCCGGGAGTGCAAACGCACCAGACAGTTCTGGGGGTGCAGAATACTGGTTAGCACTTCGAGCTTCAAGTACGGCTCGGCTTGACCCGCCATCCCTTAAACCCCACGGAAGACGAGCGTCCAGGCTTTTTTCTGTCCTGCACCAAAGTGGTGGAACAAACTTCTCCTGGGTGTCCGAACAGCATCCTCAGCATCCTCTTCTGAGAATACTTGGACGAAGAGTACTATGGTCTCCTTATTGACTTGTGTTAAGTAGAGTCTAAACTTAGAGGTATCTTTGAATTAATAGTCTATTCTAACTAGCTGAGGTTTTTCTTGGGTAAATAGCAAAGCTCTTTTGTAAGTCGCTCTGGATAAGAGAGTCTGCCAAATAACTTAATTGTAAATGTAAATGGTTAGCCAGCAAATGTATGTATGTTGCTATTTGATTTTGGTCAAGCTTGGTCACACTGGTCTTGCTGGTCATGCTGATCAACTATCATGGTTCTGCTGGTCGACCAGCTTGGTGTTGCTGATCATGCTTGTCAATTTGCTTGCTGATGTTGGACATGCTGCTGGACCAGCTTGGCATCACCAACCACCAGGACCAAGCTGGTCCACCAATGTGACAATCAGATTGTCCAGCTTGGTCATACTGGTTGTCTAGTTTGATCAAGTTGATTATGCTTGTAGACCAGCTAAACCATCAAACTCAAACAAAACACATACCCTAGGCTGGTCAAGTGCTAAGCTGGTCAACCAACCTAACCAGCTTAAACTGGCAATGCTGTTTTTTTTTCAGCAGGCCGATAAGAGAATCATGTGACCTATGGTTTGATGGTTCATCATTTATCTTTTTTGCAATATTTTTTTTAAACATGCTTCTCTCTCTCTCTGTCTCTCTCTCTCTGTGATAAATTAATGTGTCGCCTTCTGAGGGGGGTGTCTGATAAACCTGTTGAGTGTTGACGCTATCTCAGCCGCCTTCTTTACGCGACTTTGTGCCCTCAAATCCTGAGTGGAAATGTCAGAAACGCAGGTGATAACGCTGCTGTTATCAGCAGCGATGGCGCAGACACCTGAGGTGTCTTTCCAAATGCTAGAGCTACTTGTGGTCATCTGAGCATGGCAAGCGATTTACTACAAAGCCAGCTTATTGGCTATGATTTCTAGGGGCGTTTGGTAATCAGAATCTGAGAAATGACTGTGTGGAGAGAACCGAAAAAAAGAAAGACATTCACAAGCTCTGTGTACCGCGATAGGTCGAGCATCCATTAGCAGGCACATAAAGTATTCTTAAATATCCTCCTACTGTATTTTATTGCATAATGTTGGGTGGTCCATTAGTCCATGTGCCCGCATTTACTACCCAATGAATAATGCATGTTTTTCCTCTCTTTTATCACAGCTGGAGTCCTCTAACCCAACGTGCAAATTACCACTGGAAAACTGGAGTAAAAGAACCTGAGCCCTAGCCAGGGTGGTCCCACACAGTTTGTGCAGGCCTGCGGTCAAGGCAGCGCTGGAGATAGAGGATGCAGCCCAGGGGGCCCTGCAGGAGCACCTCAGGCTGAGAGAAGAGAATATAGCTCGGGAATGGACGGAGATGGTCAGGGACGTCTGTTAACCAAAGCCCCAGGCGATGATGTAGGGGGCCAAGCACTATGTCACTCAAAGTACTGTACTGCTTGGACGCAATAAATGCAGTTTCTCTGAAGGTCAGTGTTCTCTGGTGGTGGTCCCCTGGCTATAGCTAAGCCCCCTTTCTAATGAGCTAACTTTTTAAGGTGCACCCATTACATTTGGAAACATAGCTTGTTTTATCAACATAGAAGTGCATTACCAGGAGAATGGGATGCTCTGGAGCTTGAGGTCACCACACCCAGAGCCATGTGATGGCCATGTGAGTTTAAAGCCCTCAAACATTGGGATATGGACTCTGGATTGCTGGAGCTCCATCTGTCATCCAATATCTATGGGATGGGTTGGCGTGTCAGAACTAATCATCCAACATTAGTTCTTATTGATGCTTTATTGATCTTATTGACTCTCATGGCTGAACGCAATCCACTTCTCACAGCAACACTGGGCCCCACAACCTTATTAATAATTTTTTAGGGTTTTAGGTTGTGTGTTCAATACCCAGGTCCACTAAGCTGCCACTATTGGGCCCTTGGGCAAGGCCCTTAATCTCTCTGATCCAGGGCTTCAGTAGAATGGCTGACCTTGTGTTCTAACCTTCGACTTTCTAAGCTGGAATATGCAAAAAAAAAAAAACTCTTTATCAGTGTTCCTTCCTTCCTTATTTCTTTTTTAAGAACCTTTATTGTCAAAAGTATTGGGACACTTGCTCATTCATTGTTTTTTTTTCTGAAATCAAGGGGATTATATAAAGAGTTTATCCTGCTTTTGTTGGATTACTGTCTCTACTGTCTAGAGAAGAGGGTTTTCCACTAGATTTGCACTGCTGTGAAGACTTGATTGCATTCAGCGACAAGAGCAGTGTTAATGAGGTCACCTCACCTTATCTCCAACTCTTCCCCAACTATTGGACAGAGCACCAACCATTATTTCAGTGCACATTCCAGTTCCACTGCTCCCCAGCTCAATGCTGGAGGGCTTTATACCCCTCTAGCCCAGACCTGGCATTAGGCATGGGCATGGGTTCCAATAGGCTCATGTTTATCTGCTCCAGAAAGAGCTGATTGTGTGTACATTTGCACGTCTGTGTCTGAAGTAGCCGAATGCATTCATTAGAGGGGTGTCCACAAACTTTTGGACATAGTATACTTGTACAACACAACAAGATTGTCCTCCTCCCACATTCCAGCTTGGAAAGCCAAGGTCAGAGCACAGGGTTAGGCATACTATAGCCCTACAGTGCCAGCTAAGCGGAGCTAGGTATCGAACCCACAACCTTGCGTTTAAAAATCCCAGCACTATAAGCACCACTGCCTCACCCTTTCTGCCATGGTTGATGACTATGTGCCTTGCTGAGCTTTACTCTACAGTAATATATCACTCATTAGAGCACTATTTGAATACAAGGCCCTTAAAAATTCACTAAATAGCCGGTTTGTCTAAATACTTTTGAGTCTACGGCCTGAAATATCAGCCCAACAAAAGCTAATATTTCTAATCATCTCAGATTGCCTTAGGAGGAAAACAAGCACCAGGCCGCCATACAGTAATGAGTACACCATCAAATCACTGATTCATATAAATGGAAGCGACTGTGCTAATATCAATATAACCTCGGCGCTCTTCATCCAGGAGAATAGAGCCCTTTCTCGCTATCGAGCACGCAGTCGCGCCTTGATGCGCTCTTTCACCATCTCATCAGATAGGCACTTCCAATTAACCTCTGCTCCTCCCTCTACCGGAGCGCTGCTCTAATCAGGCCGCTGTTCCAGTTCACCTCTGCAACCCCCTCCGCTCTAGCGCAGCCCTGATTATCTCTCCAAATTGGATTCCAGTGGGCCTCCGTCATTTTTCCGACGCCGCTATTGGTTTGTTTGTTTGTGTGCTCTCTCGCTCTCTCTCAACGCCATGCTCTAATCCAGCATGCAGACACAAACCCCACTTGTCGACGTATCCTATTAAAGGCAGTTTTGCCAGTACGACCACAAAGACAGAGCCTTTCTCAAAGCATTCTGTCTGCATTGTTAGCGTGCCTGAATAGCGCTTTAGGCTTCCTGTTTAATGGAGCGCTGCCGGATCAGGATAGAAAAGCGACAGCATAGTATGTTTTCTCTTCCAGACAATGAGCGCTTTTGAATAAACCTCTGCATGAGCTTCCATTGGCTAAGACAGTAACACAGCTTGAGGAATATCCTTGCTAGCACATCCTGAACCGAGGTCTAGCGAACAACCATGACTGGTGTCTTCCAGCCTGTGCTGCTTTTTTCGTCTCTCGGTTTTCTTGTATTGAGATAAAAATGGTGAGAGTTGTGGGCGCGAAGTTGTAGAGAGCAAATGCAGCCAGCTTAGATGCCAGCTCAATTTTGCTGGAGAAGGAAAAGAGCCTTCAATGGAAAAGACTTGATTTCATTATGTTTAGTAAGAACCTTAATTGTCATTATACATGACATTATAAATGGACAAAAGTATTGGGACACCTGCTCATTCATTGTATTTTTTTCCAAAATCAAGGGGATAAAAAAGCGGTTCTCTTGCCTTTGTTGGAGTAACTGTCTCTATCAACTGTCCAGGGAAGAAGGCATGAAGGCCTTAAAGCTCAACTTTACAAGAGAAGGAAAAGAGCCTTTCTACTTGTCAGCGGAGGTCAATGAAAAAAGGCTTGATTCTGTGTCATTTAGGAGCAATTCTATTGGTCCATTCTTCATAAAATTTGGATACATATTATTGGAAAATATAGATGGCACATGCAGTCTACACAATATGTCCAAATGTTTGTGGACATCCTTTCTAAGTCCTTTTAAACTACACATTACAGACATGATTCCCACAGATCATTTGGCATTACATTTTTTAAGAACATAAAATGTCCAAAAATTCAAATGTTTAGACTGTTCTTAAAATGATGGAAAGCATATCTTATATGCCCAAAGGTTTGTGAACACCTGCTCATTTGTGTCTTCCAGTGTGGAGACCTTTTCAGACAAGGTCTGCTGATTTCTAGGAATCTCTTAGTATATCTAGGAACTCTCTCATTTTTATTCAAATGTCTTATATTTAAACTCTATTGTGGGGCTACATTCCTGAAATGCCCTAAGGAAAATTATCCAGTCAGAATTCCACTCCTAAGGTGCAGTATCTACAGTTGGCATATATGAGCTTTCCTATTAGTTAGGACTTCAGGAGCTGGACTAAAGAACTAAAACATCAGACTAACCATCATCATTACAGAAGAAGAAGTGACAGAATAATCAACCAACCACATTTTGTTTTTTTTAAGTGGGTGGGGCATCAGTCTAGTTCAAACATCAGTGTAGTTCTAGACACGTCACTGGCTGTGAATCCAATGGGTAGCCAAACCAGTAGGGAGCTTCATGGGAGTTGGTCAGTCACAGTAACAGCATCTACTCTTTTTAAAAAAGCAGCTTTTTGCTGGATTAGCTAGAACATTGCAGTGAGGTTTTGATTGCATTTAGCCACAAGAGTGCATTAGTGAGGTCAGGTAATGATAATCCAGGGAACACAGCTACACACTGCTCCCACTGCTTCACAGCCTGATGCTGGGGGCTTTATACCGCTCTATCCCACAGTCAGGACCGGGTACGATGATGCTAAGACTGGTAACACCTCAAATCACCACCCACCCGCCGCACAGGTGCACTGTTTAGGTGCCCTTTTTATCGTTGCTGGCCGTAGCTCCATCTGTTTCTGCTGCAGAACGTGCAGTATCACTATACTGCAAGGTATGGAATCCACTAATGGAATAGGAACCTCTGTAAGACTAACCAGAGGTGACCAGATATTACAGTACATGGGTGGTGGATCTTTCTCAGCACAATAGCACCGCCATTGTCGTGGTTGGTAGCTACTTGTTCAATTGTTTGTGAGTTGTTTCTTTTCTGGGTTTCCAAAACAGCCTAAAAGAGAGTCGTGAACATGTGTATGTGTGTATGTGAGTGTGTGTGTGTGCATGGATGGCTGCAGGTGTGTTGTGAACAGCATGGCAGGATGAGATGGCAGGCTGGTGTCCTGCTTTTTCTCCGATAGAACCGCGCGCTCCGAGCAAACTCTCAGAGACGGTGGAGACTATCAATGAGCCCATTGTTTTCCAAATGAAAGAGCCTGGGGTCTTCACGTTTTGCTGCTCTCTCTCTCGTGCTCTCTCTCTCTCTCTGTGTGTTTGCGCGTGAGTTGTCTCCAACGGCTGCACTCAGAGGCAACAGCATATGTCTGCAGTGCCCTCCCAACCCCAGCAACAGAGAGAGATGTCACCACCTGAGAGACATGAGTGGGGAGGTGGACACAGAAACAGAGGCAGAGAGAGAGGGAGAGAGGGAGAGAGAGAGCATGAAAACCTGAGAAAAAAAGAGGGACAAAATAGAAACAGAGGGCCAGTAATAAAAACCCTTGCTGTCATGGGGTCTTGGGAGGCCCCCCGAAGTGCTGGGAATGATTAAGTTAAGGACGGGCAATATGGAGAATTACACTATGTGGAGTAAAGTATTGGAACACCTGTTCATTCACTGTTTCTTCTCAAATCTGGGGCTTTTGTTGGAGTAACTGTGTCTACTGTCCAGGGAAGAAGGTTTTCTACTAGTAGTTGGAGGATTGCTGTGAGGATTTGATTGCATTCAGCGTCAAGAGCGTCAATAAGGATGGTTGGATGATCACACCTCAATGCTGGGGAGCTTTATAGCCCTCTAGCCTCCAGAGAGTCCTATTCTTTTGGCAATACTTCTCTTCAGGGACTACACAAGCTGTGTGTGTGTGCATTTGAAGGGGGGGGGGGCGGTGTCCACAGGTGGCTCAGTGGCCTAATGCGCTACCACTGCGGCCCGAGGGGTTGTGAGTTAAAATCCCGAGCCATGCTGCTTTGCCATCAGCAGCCGGAGTCTAGTAGAGCTCAACTGGCCGTGCTCTCTCCGGGTGGGTAGATGGCGCTCTCTCTTCTTTCATCACTATTAATGGATGTTGGCGGGCACAGGCATCTTCTTAGCTGGTGCGGTGGAGCTGCAGACCCGGCACTTTTCTCTGAGCTTGATGGCTGCCTGTCAATGCATCGGTACCACTTTCAAAAGAGGTGACAAATCAAGTGAAGGGGTGTCCACAAACATTTGGACATATAGTGTTGATGCTAACCTTGTCGTAGAGCAACATTATGTATAATTTGTGCCACAAATAAGCTACCGCCTCAGGCTACTTTTACAGCTGCCCACAAGGGGGCGCTCAAAGCGTTATTCGTTGTATGATATTAGTATAGAAGTGAATTACACTCCACAACTGTATTGAGTTGTGGAGCAGTGGAACCGTTGTGTTCTCTGGAATGATGGTTGATGCTCTAACATCCTGACCTCACTTGCGCTCTTGTTGCTGATTGCAATCAAATTCTCACAGCAATGCTTCTCCACATTCTAGCAGAAACCCTTCAGATACAGTTAGACCTACAAAAGCAAGATAAACCTTTTCAATACCCTTGATTTTTGAAGAAACAAATAAAAAAAATGAGCAGGTGTCTCAATACTTTTGTCTTTTGTCCATATAGTGTACGTACTAGGTGTACGTAGTCGGGTCACCTCAGTTTTTTCATGTCAACTGCTTTATTCATTTGTTGAAGCTATTCAAATAAAGACAGCCCTAGACTTTACAGGCATGTTTCAGCCGACAGAGCTGACGAACATGGCTTTGTCGACCTTCCAGACATTCCAGAAGGCCAAAGCATGTACCTGCCTTTGTGCTTCAGTATGCAGAATGTTGATTTGTCTTCAGCACTGGCTATTAGCAAGTAGTACATATGAATGTTGGAGGTACTGTGCTTGGGTTAATAGCAACCAAATAACTTTGCAATGTCAGGCAAGAAGAATCCGGCCTTCAAAGCCTGTACCTCTGTTCTTTGTCACATAACAGGCCCTTGGAAACCAGTGGGTGCAATTCCTGGGCTGAAGCTTAAATCACCCTCTACTCCCTATACAGTGCACTGTATGAGTAATGAACAGTCAACCTGTCCAGCAGGGAGTTGTGCACAAGTAGCTGAATCCCAAACAAGTCTTTCTTAGACATATTATGCAGCATTTGCATGCAGGACCCATTATTTAAAGGTCTATGTGTCTAGTGTACTTTCTGGAGAATAGCCCAGCTCTAATGATTTTTGGTTAGTAGAATTCTCCTGAACTTTACGACTTTGGGCTTGGAGCAAATGCCCCAACATTTGCCATAATGTATCATAGAATATGAAATGTTTTTGGACACCTCCTCTATGGAATACCTTGCACCCATTGCTGACACAGATGTGCAAATGCACACCCACAGCTTGTCTAGTCCCTGTAGAGATGTACTGACAAATAGAATAGGACTCTCTGGATGCCTAATACCGTGCCTAGTGCCAAGCATGGGCGAGAGGGGTATAAACCTCCCCCAGCATTGAGCTGTGGAGCAGTGGAACGGTGATCATCTGACATAAAGCTTTCTTCAGTAAATGCAATCAAATCCTCACAGCAATGCTCCAAAATCTAGAGGAAAGCCTCCATCCCTGGACAGTGAGACAGTTCATCCAACAAAAGAGAGGACTAGATCTCTGGAGCAGGTGAACATGAGCCTTTTGGCACCATGCCTAACGCCAGGCTAGGGCCGGTGGGGGAGGCGGGGTGTTATTAAGCCCCCCAGCATTGAGCTGTGGAGCGGTGAAACTGCTGTGTTCTCTAGAATGATGGTTGGTGATCCATCCAATACTTTTGGGATGAGTTGGAGAGTTGTGGATGATGAGGTCGGGTGGTGGTCGTCCAACATCTTGAGCTCACTAAAGCTCTTCTGGGTGGCTGAATGCAATCACATTCTTACAGCAATGCTCCAAAATGTGGTGGAAAGCTTCCATCACCAAGAGTGGAGACAGTTACTCCAGCAAAAGCAGGATAAACTCTAATTCAATGCCCTTGATTTAGGAAGAAACAATGAACAAGCAGGTGTCCCAATACTTTTTTTCTATATAGTGTATGTAGCAGTTACGTCAACATTCCTGAAACATTCCTGGAACCATTGAGGTTAAACATAAGGCTGAACATTCTGATAATGTTCTGTGGGGTTCGACCCGTTTTAGATGGTCATCCTGGTTCTGTTGCCATGAAGAGATTGTTGCAATAAAGTGCTATATAAATAAATATGATTTAATTTAATTTAGACCCTCAGTGCATTTTTCTTATAATGCCAACCTCAGTTTTAACACCATTTATTCAACACCAGTCATCCAGTTTAGCCAAATTGGTGATGGAGAACTGGCAACAGGACACCTCACCTGGTTAACCAACAGCAACATGAACCCACAAGCATGTTCTGTATGAAACCAATCAAAAACTGGAGCAGTTTGTCCTGAAACACCTAAACCACAAATAACAGCATAGACCAAATCACTCTGGGAACAGGGTGACCTTTGTAAAAAAAAGGAGGTCTTTGTTTATTTCTGAGCAAATTAATTAGCATACACAGAGGAGTACGTTCATCTGATTAAAATTGAATTTGCAAAGCAATCAATGAGAACACTGTGAAACTGCATGTATTTGAATCAGATGTGAGTCTGAATGAACTATAATAATACTATAATTGTAACAGATCAAAAAATGCGGTAAACTGGTAAAAAATGCGGTAAACTGGGGGACAGTACATGCAAGTCCAGTCTATTAACATTGGGGTCTTAATGACTGTAGAAAATATGGATGCTGTGGTTCCATTTCCTTCCAGTCTATGGAAGTAAAGCCAAAATTGCCCGCCATGATGTCAAATTTGCAACCAGAACAGCTTGCTTAGTCCCTGTAGAGACATCCTGCCAATAGAATAGGACTCTCTCTGGAGCAGATGAACATGAACCTATTGGCAGGTATTGGTTATCCCTAGAGGGGTATAACACCCCCCAGAGCTGTGGAGCTGTGGAGCAGTGGAGCAGTGCTATGTTCTCTGCAATGATGGTTGGTGCTCCATTCTGCACTTTTGCGATTCCTAGTTAGGGAGTTGGGAATGAGGTGGGGTGGTGATCATCCAACATCCCAACCTCCCTAACACTCTTGTTGCTGACTGCAATCAAACAAACCCTCACAGCAATGCTCTGAAATCCAGTAGAAAGCCATCCATTGTAATGGCAGCAAAAATGCTCAAAAGCCAAAACTGTCCATGTTGTCAAGTTTGCAAACCAGAGTCTGTGTAGTAGAGGCCAGATGCGGAGACAGACTCGCCTACCAATTTGGTTGACCCTTACCATTCTCCCAGACCATGTGTGTCTCAGACCGCCTTCATTGAGCTTACAGTGCAGGAGTAAAGCTGACTTTTCCGCTGGATTCCAAGTTTGTCCAGTAAGTGGAATGGCTCAAATGCATTTTATAGAAGTTCCACTACAACTCAGCTACTCCATGTAATGAACAGAAAGAGTGACCGGCTTCTTCTAGCAAAGGCTGTCAATCTTTTAATTCCCTGCCTTCTTATGATATAGCAGAGTCAGGGTTTAAAATCGTATTTTTTGGGGAAAATTAAAAAACATAGGCCAATATTAGCACAGGCCGAACTAACTGCTGCAAGAGAGACTTGAGATGGTGGAGATTAGTTGCAAAGTTTAGAGGAGAAAAATTAGATGGAAGATGGGCTGGATCTACATTTCATACTGCAACCAGCCAGCAGAGGTGCTAGACCTGTGTTTGCTTCACTTTTGAGAAACATTGCACTGTCCATGCGCGTCTACATTAATTGGGATGGCTCAATCTTAAGCTAATCTCGCCGTGTGGTTAGCCTGGCTAGCTCTCATTGAGTTATTCACATGGTTGGGAAACACTAGAGTCACCAAGAGACAGATTAACGTAGGCCTAATACAGGCACCCAGACGCTGCTAATGTGGCATATGATATTTCCCTCCCCTAGGTTCACTACTGTAAGCCAGCAACCCTGACTTTACTGCAGAGTGCCACAAACATCCACTTTAGTAACGAGAGAAACGGAGCGTGCTCAGATCAGGCTGAATCCTTGCTGCCAGTGTCAACATGACACTTCAAAGAAACCACTTCCTTCGCTTCCTCCCTATTCAGATCACACAGATTATGCTCAAGGTTATTCAAAATATGACAGAAAACCCTGCGCTGGGATTTCAAGTAGCATTACTGATAAAAAGGACGAGAAGTTACTGTAATACGACTACAGTGAAAACTGCATAACACTTCCAGGTTCAGAGACGTACCCCTGGAGCCAGGTCTGAGGATAGTGTCCACAGGTGAGTGCCTGGCAGCCCACACAACCACCATAGCCCTGGCATTATGGGCCCTGGTGGGAAAGAAGGCTGAACTGGTGTAGAAGGTAGATGTACAGTAGTTCAGGGCTCAGCTCCACACACAGTATAGGCTCTGTTGGTCTTTTTCCTACTCTGGAGTTGCCCACGGTGAGAGATGCAGGCAATTTAGTGCTTGCGTCAGCTGACTTTAGGCCTTATGTTTTGGGCACCCGTGTAACGAGAGGTGCTGAGCTTTCAACTGACCACCGCCTGGTGGTGAGTTGGATCAGATGGCATTCCAAGCTTGGCTGCCTCAGGTTACTTCCATTTCCGCTGATGGGTACCGGCAGGCAGAAGAGGTTACAGCTTTGGCAGTGGTGGAGCTCTGAGGTATCTCACTTCTCAGCCTCTCCAAGAAAGTCTATGTCAGGTTTCTGCAACAGAGAATCTGTCAGACAGTCACAGATTCAGTCTTGGCTGGGATATCCGTCCTGATGCTTACATTCATGGACAGGATAGCAAGGTGTAAACAGAGGCAGGAGTGGTTAGTATGTGAATCAGCACCTCCAAGTCAGAGGCTTGTATGGTTGTATCTCGGGACCCTACTTCAAGTGTAGGAACTTTAACCCTAGTTTAATAATCCTGGGTCTTGTTCACAAGTGATGGGAAGAGGGATCATAAGGTCAACTGCACTTTAAATACAGTGCCGGGCCCATGGCTGTGAAGACCTGAGAGCTGAGTTCTTGATATACCAGATGATCTATGTTCCCACCTTTAACCTGTGGTCAGGAACACTGTGTAATGACCAAGAGGACAAGAGCCTGGATACAAGATGGAACTCCTTTAGGTGGCTGGGATCACTCTCTGATGGGAATGAGAAGCTCTGATATCTGTGAGGGGCTTGAGGCTGAGGTGGTTTAGGCATGGCGGTTCCCGTTGAAGGTGTCCCAGGCACGAAGACCCAGAATCTGCTGGAGGGAACATATCTCCTGGCTGGCCTTAGGGCACCTGGGGATTCTTCAGGAGGAGTTGGAGGAACTGGCTGGGGACAGTTCCCTATTGCCCTATTGTCACTATGACCCTAACTTGGATGAATTGGAATGTGGATGGAAAGTTAATGATGATGTTTCTAACATCTAACAGCGCTTAGCCACGTTCAGGGCTGCTGTTAAATACTTGGTATACATAACTGATGTATTTCACACATCACTTGAGGTTTGTATTAATGTGCCGAGTTGTTAAATTAACAGGAACATTAGATCCATAATTTTGACCCAGTATTGATTTCAGGAAACCTCAAAAAGTGCAACTTCTATCCACAAATTGTTGGTTATTTTCTATTAACAATGTTTGATGTCACTTATTCTGCCCCAGAAATCACAGAAATCCTTGAAAGACCAACATTATCACATTAAACATTATAAATTACATTATAAATGTCCGACCACACTGTACATTGAATATTATTATAACTGCTCATAATCAAGTCTAACAGTCAGTGCAGTTGAATCAACACCTTCAGACCTTCTTACACATTAAGCTATCGCCATTGTGGTTAGTTATGCACAACAGAGCCTTCAATCTGTTTTAATGATGTTTTCTGATTTCTGTCTGTGAGTTTTCCAGGTGTGAAATTGCGGTTCTCCTCGCTTTCCCTTCTCTCCCCTGTGGACATTATTGAATTAAAATGGAATCATTACACCATTGATAATAATAATAATGATGATGAGACTACACGTCGAAAAGCAAACTCTCTCCCACTTGGATTGGTTCTGAATCCAAGTAATTCCTGTCGATGCCTTGGACCTATCACCTGAAAGGTTATAAAAGCCCTGGAATTGGTCCACCCAATCAGTTGTCTCCTGGTTACATAATAATATCATGGCTTGCAGAACTAAGAGAAAGTTAGCCAGTAGTTTGCCATCAATCAAAAATAATTCAACACAATAACTGATGCATCAAAGCTCAGCAGGCAGTGGACGTAAGTGGACGTAAAATTTTAGTTGAAAACGAAAAACGTTGTATAGACGTCAAAATCTATGTCAAATATCCATCAAATACCAACATTGTGTCAATATTAAGCTCCAACGTTAGACAGATGTTACGTTTTGGTTGGACATTAAAGTCACATATCTATCAAAAACCAACACTGAATCAGCATCAAGCTCCAATGTTGGACTGACGTTAAATCGTGGTCGGAAATCAAAGTCACATATTAGTCAAAAAATAAACTTGGATCAAAATCAAGCTCCAACATTAGACAGATGTTAAATTTTGCTACTACATCAAAGCACATATCCGTCAAAAACCAACATTGGATCAACATCAAGCTCTTAACGTTAGACAGATGTTGAAATTTTGGTTGAAAATCAATGTCACAAATCCATTCAAAATTTGGTTACTTAACACCATGTTGAAGTTAAAGTCAACAACATGTAAATTTCTAGCAACGTTGTGTGGATGTTAACCTTATGATTAACCTGATAAACCTTATTAATTTTAGCAGACTTTGGTTTTGGTCGCCATACCTCAAAACTACATGCTGGTATTTAATGCCAGTATGACGTTGTCATGTGAAGCTTGGAGGACGCTAAAAGCAAAAATTTATAGAAACTGATATTAAATCCTAGTCACCCAAAGTCACACCCTACATTCAACCAGATGACAATGTCTACTGAAGTTGGTGCCCAGCTGGGTCACTTTATTTACATAAGGTTTGACAGCCAGCCATTTATCAGATTGTTGGCAAAAATATCAACCACTCAGGACACAGTTTTCTGAAAGCTTTGCAGAATTAAGATCATTATATATTTCATTTTAGTCCCCAAATCAAGTAGCAATTGGCTAACTGAAATGAAGCATCGCTGCCACATGTTTGTAAAATATAATTAAATGTAAATAAAAATTTAAAAATGCAAAAAAAAAAATGTTTAAATTGATTAAATTATTTCCAGCATCCCTGCCATTACACCTCCTGCCACATCAGTCCAAATGTGAAATAATGAAGCAGATACCATTAACTGGGCAAATTTGAAGTAGAAAGCTGAAGGAGGCGCTGAAACAGGCACTGGTCCCGGGTCATGCTATTTGTCCCGGGTCATGCTATTTGCCAGAGTCTGAGACAGCGAATTGGCCATGCTCTCTCAGGGGTGGGTTGCTGGCACTTCTCCCTATGTCACACCTAGTGTGATGTTGGTCAGCACAGGCAACTGTTAGCTGTCATTTCCTCTGAGTGCACTGGCTACCTAGTGATGCTGCATCAGCAACAGTTCAACAAGAGTGATACGGGAGTTCACGTGAACAGGGATTGGGTAATTGGTGTGAAAATGAGAAAGAAATTTGAGAAAGCTGAAGGACGAAGAGCTGATGATAGCAGCCCACTGTCAAACCAGTCCAGCTGGATCTACTGTATATTATTGTCACAGTCATGCAACAACCTCGTATCTCCAAAATGGAGGTTCAACCTTACAGAAGGAACTTTCATACCATTTGATTCCAAACAATTTCAGAGCATTTCCACTGGTCCATTCCTCATGGAATTTGGATACAATCTCAACAACAACTGAGAGCTTCAAATGATGTCAAAAAGCTGGGACCAGATTCTTTGAAGAAGCTTAGCCCTGCTGCAGTACAATGTGAGTTAGGTAGGTTGGTAGACAGGTAGAATAGTGCACTCAGTGTATTAGTAATTTCTACTCAGGGCCTTGAGGTCAAAAGGTTCAGGAACCCCTGATCTATAGGATGTCTCACAGCTAAAAAGCCTGAATTCAGTTGCTACTTTTGCCAGTTGGACAGATTCTAAAGCAATGTGGCTCTCTGTACGGCTTTCAAAAGAGCTGCAGCTACGGTTTATTTAAGGGTTCTGTTTGGCTAGAAAGAAAAAGGTAACAGTGCAGTTCTCCCGAGTCTTATGACAGGTATTCTCGTTGGGATGGAGCTCGTTTTGGAGCTATGCGAAAGAGGGAGGGGGTTTTATCCCACCCGCAGAACCTTCCCTGGGGCTTGGAGCCACAGCCAGCCAGCGACTGCCCTCCAACTGACCTTCCTTGGGACTCTGTCTCTCTCTTTTTCTTGGAATGCCGCTGCATTCTCTCGCTCTCCCATGGTCAGCACTGCTCCCCGTTGGGAATCCTAAGTGCAAGGAGGAACAATCATCTATGCTTGTACCGGTGTGGCAAAATTAGCCAACAAAACTGTGAGTGTGTGCATGGTGAGGCAAAATACGAAGAACACGGCAGTATGAGAAATGCAGAATGCTGCTGAATTTAAAAGGATCGTCGGTTCATTGTCATTATCTATTTTTGGACTGAAGGAAACGTTTAGCAGTGCTAATGTAGGTAACAATTAAAGCTAGTCAGGAGGATATCACGCTACAATGATGCTTGTACAACAATAAACATCCATCCATAGTAGAGCAAGTACACTGAAATTAGGCTAATTTGGGTAGCGGTGAAGCTCAGCAGCTTTGCATCATGCTAAAGTGCTGCTATGACACCTTTCATTTTAGTTAAAAAAAGCAGGCATTCAACAACACTAGCTTAGTTACTAGCAACACTAACAAAGATAGTGCTGCACGTTGCTATTTAGCATGATGCACATAGCAATTATACAAAACATCTGTAAAGCTTAATAAAGCTAGCTAGTGTTGCCAGATGCTAGGCTAGGCTAACTTCTAGTAATTGTCGTTCACATTAGGTTTATAGGTTATAGTTTTTTCATGGAACCTGAGCTTATGACCAGATCTCCAACATACTGGCTGCAGTTACAGTTACATAAGATGCAGTGGAAGACTGTTGAACAACCACACACACAAGCTTTGAAGGTCATGACCCTTCTTCAGTGCGGCTGTCACTTAATCTAGACAGGCAGCAGTAGCCCCAGTTGCATCTCGCGGTCCTGGTGAAGGGTTTTAAGGTTCAGACATGTTTTTGCTAAAGAAAATCAATGCCTTGTTTAGTTTTAACAGACAGGGTCTCTGATTGAGTTCAAAGCTGACATATATTCCTCGAAATGCTTCTTCTGTCAGTTCATTGCAGATTCTTACACAAACCAAAAACTTATTACTGGGCAGAAATGCATCTTCATGGTCTACAGTCAGCTCCAACATCACTGACCGTCCAATTTCCACTTGTGACACTCTTAGACTTGGGTGTTTTATCCGGCTGTTTGGGGATTATTCGTACGTACGGCGGGAATGTGTGCAGCTCCACATTTAGATGAACGTCCAGCATCCTAAACCAGCACCAAACCAGGACAAGCCAGCATAAACCAGCTCAGATAAGGACCATGCAGGCAGAACGTTCAAAAGACAAGTCTGAAAAAGAAACACCCTTGCAACCACCTAGTAGCACCCTAGCACCACCTGGGAAACCACAGTGGCCACCTAGACACCACGTGGCATACCCCCCCTGGCAATCCCCTATACCTCAGGAGCTGCCTAGCATTCCCTTAGTAAGCAGCCAGAACTCCACAGCGACCACCTAACAAGTAGCTAGCAATCATGACAGATTCCATAAAAACTGTCTAGCAATACCCCAGCAACCACCTGGTAAACCGTAGTTACTACTTGTTATTACTCCAGCATCCAGCAGGGTGCCATATTATCCACCTAGAAACACCCCAGCAGCCAGCAGGGTGCCATAATATCCACCTAAAACACCCCAGAAACCATCTGGAATGCCATATCAAACACCTTGCAACGTCATGGCAACCACCGGAGATGCCAGAGCAACAGAGCTCCTGGGCAGCTCTAGTTAGCTAGTAAGTTCAAAATTTGGAACAAGATCCTTTGGAGAAGTTTTCTTTTTTTTCTGGACCTAAATTTGACACAACTGCATAGCAACCACCTAGAAACCACCCTTGCACAAATCTGAAACACCATGGCAACTCCCAGGCAGGTTCTACAAGCAGCTCTGTGCACTAGTTACTCCCTAAGAGTCCATAATTCCAAGTACCTGCTACACAATCATTCATCATGATTATGATCGGCTATATTATGCTAACTGCTAGCCGTGTTAGCATTTCTTTGCTTGGACGGTGGTGTTAAATATAGATATTGGAATTTTGGAAATCTATATGACCCACGTGATGCTCCATCCCTGTTATCCCATCATCCCTTCATCCCATATGTTTTATATGCTCTCTCTCTCTCTCTCTCTCTCTCTCCCCATTCTCTCTCTCTCTTTGGCTCTCTCTACCATCATCCGGTTTTCTGTAGAGCACTGTGGCTCAGGTGTGGATGAACATATTGCATGCTGTCCTCTCCACAGGTAGGTCTAGGGACCTGCTTGTTCTTGTTTGACTCTACCTTGTGTCTATGTGTGTGTGTCTGTGTGTGTGTGTGTGTATGCATGTGTGTGTGTGTGTGTGTGTAAAACAGCACAGGGAACCCTCAGGAGGTTTCCGAGACAAAAGGAGGGTATGTTTTTCACAGAGGAATGTGCCAAACTGCATGATGGCCCTTCGCTTCAAGCCCTGCCGCACAGGGATTAGCCTAGCCGATAGCACCGACTCTCAGGCCTGGGAGATGTAGACGGACAAATCCCTCAGGAACCAAAGCAACACACACACACATGCACACACAGCAACACATGGGTGCTCCTTTAAAACATAAAGCAGAGCAACAGATGTAGTGTTGGGCTGGGAGCTGAAGTGACACTGTTGTTCTGTAAGACAGTATCTGAGGGGGCTTCTGCTAATCACCCAATGACTTGACGCAGGTGTTCTCCCAAGGCAGAGACTTCCACAGGAAAGTGGTTTTACATAGAAGGCTCACTCCAATGATCCCTTTGCTATCATCAGCAGCATCTCGTAAGATTTATTGGGAATTGTATAATGCGACACTTCTTATTTATGGCCGAATCGCAACGTTTGGAATTGGAACTGTTTGCTCATGGCCATCATCAACACGGCATCTCTGTGGCTGGAAGGAGGTGGTGGAGGAGCGGAGAGCTAGAGAGATGGCTGTGTCAGCTTTAATTGTCCTCAGGTCTGGCTAAGTATGCAACGATACAATTAAGCCATTCTCATTTTTCAGAATGATTGCCTCGCGCAGACAGGGGCCTAATAGCTGGAGCAATATCAGCAGCAGCAGAGCATCTCTTGTTTCAAATGGACAGTCTGGGGCTTGTCTAATGATGAGGTACGCCATATATTTATAGGACAGACGTAAATATAGATTTTGGAAATTAGCAGAGATGTACAGACTTCGAAATGGAGATTGGGCTGAACATTCAGTTCAGTGAATAATTACTCTATTACTCCCTGTTAATGTAGTACTTCTGTTACACTATATGAGTAGTTACTCTAGCTGAATGCAGTAGTTCAGTAGGTACACTGTGTAGTTACTCTAGGTGAATGCAGTACTTCAGTAGTTACACTATATGAGTAGTTACTCTAGCTGAATGCAGTAGTTCAGTAGTTACACTATATGAGTAGTTACTCTAGCTGAATGCAGTACTTCAGTAGTTACACTACATGAGTAGTTACTCTAGCTGATTGCAGTAGTTCAGTAGTTACACTATATAAGTAGTTATTCTAGCTGATTGCAGTAGTCCAGTAGTTACACTACATGAGTAGTTACTCTAGCTGATTGCAGTAGTCCAGTAGTTACACTACATGAATAGTTACTCTAGGTGAATGCAGTAGTTCAGTAGTTACACTATATAAGTAGTTACTCTAGCTGAATGCAGTACTTCAGTAGTTACACTACATGAGTAGTTACTCTAGCTGATTGCAGTAGTTCAGTAGTTACACTATATGAGTAGTTACTCTAGAAGAATGCAGTAGTTCAGTTACATTATGCAAATGCAAAAGTAAATTCTGTTCTGTGGGCGTCAACGATGGGATATTAGCATGGGCAGACAGCCACTGTTGTGTTATATTTGGGAAATTGTCACACACACACACACACACACACACACATACATTCTCACACACAAACACACACCACAGTAATGACAGCCACCGAAGGATGGCTAAATGACTGTGGCGTCAATGGCAGATGCTCCCCACGCCCAGCCAAATGTTTTTGTGGCGAATCTGCTGTTGGACGAGCAAGGCGTGTGTTTGGGGTGTTAAACTGGGCGACGGTGGTAGAAATTCCTCACCATTCCCCCTCATCACCCCCACCACCCCCAGCCAGATCAATTAGGTCCAGAGACAGCTCCCTGTCAATGTGGCTCAGGATAAGTGCAGCTGAGGATTCTCAGTGGCTGTAATTTCATAAGGAGGAGAGAGAGATGGAGAGAGAAAAAGAGAGAAAGAGAGAGAGAGGTGTCTCTATTCGGCTAACATGATTACGCCTGTTTCCCCGTGTGGACCAACGCGCAGGGTAATCTAAAAGAAACACCTGTGCCTCACTGAAATGCAAATAAACAGGACAGCTGGGGCGCTGGGGACACACCAATAGGATTGGAGGAGGCTTGTGGTCCGAGGTGACCTCCTGGGATTTTTGGAGTGCCTCTCTGTACACCAGCGACAATGGCTTCAAATGGGCTTTTATTGGCAAAAATCAGCATGGAATGTAGAACATGTATTAATCTGGTGCTTGCGTTTGGAGGGTGGGTGTCCAGGGGGTGGTGTGGTGTGGTAGGGTTAAAGAAAGATGGTGAATGAAAGGAGAAGAGAGAGAGAGGCCAAGTGTGCAATTCTGCTGTCCCACAGTAAACAGACTTCTGTTCATTTCTTCATTGTAGATCGTCATGCACCTTGATTTCTACATGTTCTGTGGTTCTAGGTTCTTTGTAGCACTGCATACAAAGCTTACTGACACCAATTAGCATGTCAAAACATAAAGACACACCAATTTACAAAGGCATGGGGTCATTTTGCCTTTCGAGATGGTGGTGCCATCATTAGCTCCTCTGAAACAGGACTTTGCTACTGCCTTGTCTTGCCCACGCAGTGTCAATAATGTGAAGCACCACTCCCCCAAGGCATCCTTTCTTGGTGTTTATCCATAACCTTGCTGACCAAGTGAACATTTCTCATATCATATCATATCACTTATTTATGCCAGGTTCCTCCTTTCAATTGCTTGAACCCGAAGTCTGTGCTCTATTTCAGGCTACATAAGTCAAGAACGGCTCAGTAGACATGCTACATGCATCATACCGCTCAGCAGGACATACCCCCTGTAACTGTCATGCAGTCATCAAGCTGTTGTCAAGCATCAGTGAGTACTCAGTATGAAAAACAACAACAACAACAACAACAACAACATAGAGCAAGTGTGACTGGTTCTAAGGGTTAATAACATGCACAAAAGCTAATTGCTATGCTAATAGCTTCAGCTTGTAAAATCTGATACTCGCTAAAACTGGTCTGCTTCCTCTTTGAATGGTGTCTGTTTACCTTCTTGTTGTTGACCATGTTCATTTAAATGGGACATTAATACACTGACATGTCCAAATGTTTGTGGACACCCCTTCTAATGAATGCACCTCACACACACCTTTGTCTAGTCCCTGTAGAGAAGTACTGCCAGTAGAATAGGACTCTCTGGAGCAGATAAACATGACATACTGGCACCATAACTAATGCCAGAAATGGACTAGAAGGGTATAAAGTCCCCATATTGAGGTGCGGAGCAGTGGAACTGCGATGCTCTCTGGGATAATGGTTGGTGCTTCATTCAATAGTTTTGGGATGAGCTGGAGAGTTGGGGATGAGGTGGGGTGGTGATCATCCAACATCCTGACCACATTAACACGGTTCTTAGTACAAAGTGCAATCAAATCCTCACAGCAATGATCCAAGATCTAGTAGATAGCTTTATTTTTTTTAATACCACTGATTTCTGAAGAAACCAGGAACAAGCAGGCGTCCCAATACTTTTGTCCATATAATGGATATACTAGGAATCTATATCTTGTGTTTTCTGGTTTGTGGTTTCTGAAAGTGAGGACTGTAAATAAGAGAGAGAGAGAGAGAGAGGGGAAGGAAGAGAGACAGCCAGAGACACAGAGGGTGTCGAGAAACTACACCGACAGGCAGAAAACGAGAGTGACAAAATGCCCCACCCTAGAGACAGGGCGATCAGCTCTCGCCTCCTTCCTGACTGTCTGAATGGCCTCGTATCGAACGAGAGGCGCCTGCCTGCCTCCTCTAGAGGCTATTAGATCAGGTACCATCGAGGCCAGGCCTAGGCCATCTGATCCTGTCTGGCCAGTGCTTGTTTCCCTCTATCATCCAGAAGGAAGACCCAGGATGAAAACGTGTAGACAGAGGCTTACTGTATCCATTTATAAAAACCACATACACTATATGGACAAAAGTATTGGGACACCTGCTTATTCACTGTATCTTCTGAAATCAAGGACGTTAAAAAATAATTCATCCTGCTTTTGTTGGAGGAATTGCTGGATTTTGGAGCATTGCTGTGAGGATTTGATTGTGTATAGCCACATGGGCATTGGTAAGGTCAGGACTTTGGATGGCCACCACCCCAGCTCATCCCCAACTCATCAACACATCCCAGAAATAATGGATGCAGCACCAGCGATCATCCCAGAGAACACAACAGTTCCATGGCTCCACAGCTCAATGCTGGGGGTCTTTATACCCCTCTAGGTCACACCTGGCATTAGGTTGCATGGTGCTAATAGCTTTGGCAGTACTTCTCTACAGGGCCTAGGCAAGTTGTATGTGTGCATTTGCACATCTGTGTCAGTACTGAGTGCAACTTAAAATAGCTGAATGCATTCATCAGAAGGGGTGTCCACAAATATTTGGACATGTAGTGTAGTCATAAAACTGTGCTTCTACACGTTAAAAACAAACCCCAGAGGTCTTGAAGCTTGCAGGTGCCAGGCCTGTTACCGTATAGAGGGGCACGCGTGTATTGGCATTATCTTGTCCTGTTGTAACTGCTGCTGATTTCAAGCTGTTTTAAGAGGTAGACTGTAGGCAGCGCTCCCTCTGTGCACTCATTTAAAAGACACCTGGTCAAAAGCAGCATTTAATGCTGTTCATTTTGCCCAGATGAACGGTTAAAGCGGGCTTGTAGGACATACCTGAGGAATACTAACACAGTGAGTGTACCATTAAAAGGAGGTGTGTGCTGCCTATTGTTTCTGAACCGTTTTTATCCCAGCTTATAATCCAGCCTCTGTAGCTACCACTGCCACTGCCTACGATGTGCATTGTAGGCATTGAGCGGTCGAGTGGCCATGTGAGTTTTCCAAGCTGGTGTACGCAGAGTACGTAGCTTAGCATACATTTTATCCAGTTTTTCAGCTGCATGGTAACATTTCAGGCGTGATTCCTGGTTGCCAGAATGTGGTGGCTCAGTCAAGTGAGCTCCCCCTACTCTCTTCTTTATACTTTCTTGTATTTCTGGCAACCAGCAATCCCAAATTGTTACGGTGTGGTGTGGGGTTTGGACTCAAGAGCAGTTAAAGTTTGTTTTATTATGATCAAATGGAACTACTCCTCTTGTGGTGTGTGCTTGGTGACTGTTGGGCTTGAACTCCCAACCCTGGTAATGGGAACCCAGTGTATTTCCACTGTGCCACCACGGCTGGGAGGGGCAGCAGTATAAACACTGATTTTAAGCAACACAGAAAACAAACAAAGGAAAAACCAGGACTGATGTTTACTCAAACTAAGGACAGAAACTCAAATGCATTTCTGTTCACAATTTAAACTTTTCTCTTTTCTGTTCGCAACTTAAACCCCCTGTTACCGTTCGCCCCTCTACAAAGGTGCGACAGGGAAATGTGTTTGGCTGGGTGTATTTATACCAAGCCACACAGGTGGGTCTGGTCAGCGTTGATTACCGCTGGGAATTCTGGGGCTTGTAGGACATACCTGAGGAATACTAACACAGTGAGTGTACCATTAAAAGGAGGTGTGTGCTGCCTATTGTTTCTGAACCGTTTTTATCCCAGCTTATAATCCAGCCTCTGTAGCTACCACTGCCACTGCCTACGATGTGCATTGTAGGCATTGAGCGGTCGAGTGGCCATGTGAGTTTTCCAAGCTGGTGTACGCAGAGTACGTAGCTTAGCATACATTTTATCCAGTTTTTCAGCTGCGGAGTTCTTTTTGGAGTTCTTTGCTCCAACCCCACCAGCTTTCCTACTTTGCTGGCCAGGCCCCCTGCTGGTGGCAGGCGGTACATGCTGCCTGCTCACACAAATGAAACGTTACCATGCTACAAAAAGAACAGCGGCAGCTGAAATGTACGGTTACATTTGTGTGGGATTGAGCACTAGTGTGAATGTGTGTGTGTGTGTGTGTTCACTGCATGGATGGGTTAAAGGAGGGGGGCCAAATTCCATGGTCCAAAACTAATGGTGAGGATGGTTGTCTTGTCTTGTAACACACATTAACTCTACCTACGGCACGAGCTGCAAGATGCTTGCTAGCGTAATAGCTAGCTAAAGGTAGCTGCTGGGGGTAAAGTGTCGTATGTGCTACCAAACGATTTAGGAAATCCACACTCAGCGTGATGAACACTTTTACCCTTTCACCTAAAAACCCTTCAGTCGGTATCCAGGCAACGCATAGCTTTTATTATCAAGAGCAACCTAGGGGGTGCACAGCAACAAAAACGTACAAATGGATATGCATTAGCCCGGGGTACGGTTGTTTAGTTAGCATGGTTAAGTTTCAGGGGGGGATTTCAGCAGGTTCCATAGCGCAGTTAGCAGCATTCCGGCCTGGAGTGGGAATGGGAGTGGGACAGTGATGCCATTCTCCCTGATATTTTTAACGATAAAAAAAATTACATATTGTTGCTTTAAAAAGACGAATATAACCCTAACTACTTTGGTCTAGCCTACACCACTTTGTGAAGATGACTTTGAGGAGCTAAGTCACACACATGCACAGACACACACACACAGTCTCCAAGCCTCCAAGCCGCCAAGCCTCCGAGCCTACCACTCCCCCTCAGAGCTGTCTAGGCCGAAGAGTTACACGCAGCCTGGGCAAAACGCACTTTGTCACAGCGAAGAAAAGAGGCGAGGCAGCGAGGCGCAATAAATGTGCTTTATTGCACGGCGGAGAGGCACTTCAACAGAGTGCAGGCTTTTAATTAACTGCCCAGGTACCAGGAGAGACAGGAGCTACTGCCTTTGGGCCTTTGCCCTAACCCTCATTCCTGCCCTCCCTCCATTCATCCTCCATTTAACCCCTTAAACTAGGAGCTCATTATTTGGTTATTAATCTTTAAGACTTTATTATTCAGTTATTGTATAAATTATTCGGTAACTACTATGAAGCGGGTTCCAGTTATGAGCCTGAAGAATCGAATAGTGGGCCCACATACGGACCCTTGCGGTTAAATGGCCATATGTTTTATTGCAGCTGTACTGCAGGGAAGTTTATGGGGACGTCGCCGTTTCGGTCCAAGCTGTTTCACTGAAAGTGATGAAAAGTTGCAGGTTCTGAATGACCATTAAGCATGTGAAGTTCTTCGTATTTCGGGAGATGTTTCCAAGGAGAATGGGTAGAAACGGGGAGGGCAAAGGAAAAAAAAATAAAGGGGGAAAAGACAAGTTTCCACAACTGGAGTACAAAAAGTTTTTCAAATATACAGAGAAAATGAGACCCCTAGCAACCCCCTGTAAGACCAGGTAGACTACAATACTGCACTTTATCTTTGTGAGAGAGGAGACATCCACAGGTGCTCATGTCCATCCCTCCACTGTGAGAAGACGATTTAGCGCCGTGATTCCAAAAGGATGAGGAGTTAATCAAGAAGAAGCCCCTACTGAGGAAAGCAAACAGAGGCCGACCGTCCCAGTGTCAAGACTTTGAGACATTTACATTACATTTAAAGCATTTAGCAGACGCTCTTATCCAGAGCGACTCACAAAAGTGCTTTGCTATTAACCCAAGAAAAACCTCAGCTACTAAACACAAGTCAATAAGGTGACCATAGTACTCTGCTATTTGCCCAAGTATTCTCTGAAGAGGTGGGTCTTCAGTCTGCGTTTGAAGACAGCGAGCGACTCGGCTGTTTGGACACCCAGGGGAAGCTCGTTCCACCACTTTGGTGCAGGACAGAAAAAAGCCTGGACGCTTGTCTTCTATGGATTTTGAGGGATGGCGGGTTGAGCCGAGCCGTACTTGAAGCTCGAAGGGCTCTTGGTGCAGATCAGCTTTTGACCATTGCCATCAAGTATGGAGGGGCTGGCTGGTCTGTTCTTGGCTTTGTAGGCCAGCATCAGGGTTTTGAATGAGAGCATAAAAAGGGTTTGGGATGACTTAATCCGTCCCGAGAACCAGGTCCAGACATTTTCTGCATAGTTATCCTTTCACACATCTAGCGCACAGATGGAGGTTCTCCGTGTCGGACGTGTTCCCACAACAGGAAATGTTCTCCGTGGTTTAGGCTGAATGAAGAACGAGGGGTTTCTGACATGATGGCTAAGTCATTTCCTACGTGTCCATTGGTCAGTTTCATACAAAACAACACAAGACGGAAGCACGAATGCACCAGTTAGTCACGGCAAGGCGAGTTTCTCAACCCTTCTTCATAACCTCGTAACCCTGGATGTGAGTCATGTACAATCTTGCCTTGGAAAGAACAGATTGTACAAATTCAGGAAATTCAGGAAAGGTTTCAACCAAATTTCTTTGCTGTTTTATCGCAAATATATTAACGGAAACAGCGAGAAACATTAAAAACATTGAAACATTTGACGCGCCGGCATGTCTGTTGACCCCTCAGAGCTTTAGACTGTAGTAAGTCTGAGCTTTAAAAGTATTGATGAATGTGGGCTCACTGATTGGAAAGCAGTTGTTTATTCATGTGTTATAACTGCTTCCTAATGTTTTATGGTGTTTACGGCTTACCGAATTATCCTTAATAAACACATTACACCCATAGATAGAGCCTTTAGAAGAATAGCCTTGTTAGAAAATGTGAAATTTGTTGACTTTGAGTTGTGTTTAAAGGTTTGTTTAATTAGATGTTGACTTGGATTAAACGTTTATTTGAATTAGAGGTGTGTTTAATGGAGGTTCTGTTGATTTAAAAGTTTTCTGTTTGAATTAGAACTGTTTAATAGAAGCTTTAGTTTAGACATTTGTTGGATCTGAAAATTAAGAGTTTTGTTTGGATTAGTAATTTCAATTGAAAAGGTTTAAATTCAAGATTTTCTTTAGATCAAAATATTGTTTGTATTGTAGGAAAATAAATATTAAATTAGATTATTAAACAGAAAAAAAAATGGATTAGATAATTAAAAGTTGCTTTTGAAGGATAGCCTTGTTAGAATGTCTTTATTCTTTAAGCAAAACAGAGAGCGAGCGAGAACTTTAGCATTAGCATTAATCCACAGGTTGTTAGCATACTCTAAGGGACTCTAATGTCTACAGTGTGGTTGATAACCGCCTTGCTTTGAGGGTTTAAGGCAGTAAAGGGTGTAACACAAAAGCCTCCATTAAAGTGAAGCTTTAAGAAACAATGAAAAATACATAGGAGACAGGTGGAGGATGTGCTAGCAGACTTCAAAGCTATCACGCTAAGACGCGAGGACAGCGCCGCATAAAAGTTTAATGGAGCACTTTAAAACTTAGATTAGAAAAAAAATCCTTCAAAACAAGAAAGGTATCTCCAAGACGGATAGCTGATCACACCCAACCCATTGCTTCAGACCTCCTGAAATATATATATTCTTGGATTACAAACCTGGTCCGGCCAGAAGGTGCAGGTTTTCTTTCGCTGGTTGGTGCCTCGATAGTCCCTCATGAATTATAAACAGTAGAACCAAATGGAAAATAAGACCAATAGAATATTTTTTTTCTCATTGCTTTGTTTTATTAATGCTTCAATGTGTCGCCATGTCCCGGAGCCATGGATCTATTTGTAGGAGAAATTGGGGAAGAAAGCATAGGCCAAAAGGATCCCTCATATCCTGGCCTGGGGGTTGAGGAGGGGGAATACATTGGGGAGATATTGGTGACTGGACGGTGTCAAAGGCAATAGATTTGCACCTACAGGGAGACTCCTGGAGGAGCCCATGGAACAATTAGAGCATAGAGACACTGATTGGACGAGCACCTCGGGTTTGGTCAGAGCCGTAATTGCCGCGAGGAGGCTTTGCTTTAAAACCGTTCAGACGTCTTGGTGCCAAGAGCGGAACCTCGGAGTCATCTCAGCAGCGGCGTAATCCTCCGCCGTCCTCTAAGTGTTCCTTCATGCGTTGTGTCTAGCCGTGTTAGAAACTCAAGAAACAAGAAAAAAAGATCCAGCAGCCACTTTTTGGAAGTGAGAGCGGATTAGACAAGGCCCAAAAGGACGCAGAGCTTGGGTGTCGTTCATGAGGTCAAAAGGCTAAGGGGTTTGGTCTCTGCTGATGCCTCACCAGACCCTCGCAATGACCTTTTGGCTCAGTACCTGTCCGTGTATATGGCAAGCATATTTTGCTTTGGCCAACAGGTTAGCCTAATTAAGTAGCAAACGCTGGTGTGAACTGCTTTGCTGAAGATGGGCTGTGGTGAAGTTGAAGTTGGTTGAATTAAAAATGGGTCTGATGTCGAAATTTGACTCTTGGGAGCATTTTTGGATTAGAAGTTATAAAAGTTAGCAGTTTTGTTAAATTAGCAATTTAGTAAATTAGTAAAAATTTAAGTTAGAAAATTAGAAACTTTATTTAAAAAGTTAAATGTAAAATGTGAAATTTGTTGAATTTGAATTGTGTTTAAAGGTTTGTTTAATTAAATGTTAACTTGGATTAAATGTTTATTTAAATTAGAGGTGTGTTTAAAGGAGGTTTAAAAGTTTTCTGTTTGAATTAGAACTGTTTAATAGAAGCTTTAATTTAGACATTTGTTGGATGTGAGAATTAGCATTTTGTTTGGATTTGTAATTTAAATTGAAAATCAAAGGTTTAAATTAAAGATTTTCTTTAGATTAAAAATTGTTTGGATAATAGGAAAATAAGTTCATTATTAAATTAGATTCTTAAAAATTAGATAAAAATATAAAAAATTAGATTAGATAATTAAAAGTTTTTTTTCAGAATTAAAAGATTAGAATTTTGTTTAAATTTGATAATTAGAAATTTGTTTAGAAGGAACATGTTAAACGTTAGAGGTTCAGATGATTGTTTGAATTAGAGGTTTGTTTGCAGTAATGGTTAGAAATTTGTTGGATTACATAATTAGACATTTGTTTGGATTACGAGATTATAAATTCTTTTGGATTTAAACCTTAGATTAAAGGATTAGACAGTTGTTTAGATTAGATAATTAGACGTTTGTTTAGATTAAAAATGTATTTGAGAATTAGCATTTTGTTTGGATTGGAAATTTGGATCCAAATCGAAGGTTTAAAGCACAGGTTTTCTTTAGATTAGAAATTTGTTTGGATAATAGAAAAAAAAAATCATTTGGTTTAGATAATTAAAAGTTTGTCTGAATTGTAAGATTAGAAATTTGTTTGGATTAGATAACTAGGTGTTTGTTTAGATTAAAATGTTTAATTTAGAGGTTTGTTTGGATTAGAAAATCATTTGGATTAAAGGTAAAATTGGATTAAAGGATCAGAAATGCGTTTAGATCATTAGAAATTAGTTTGGATCAGAAGGATTAGACTTTTATTTGGATAAGATCATTAGAAATGTTTTTGAATTAGAATGTCTTAAAAGATCACTTGGATTAAAAAAGCTGATTAAAGAATTAGAAGTGTGTTGATATTAGACAAATAGATGTTTGTTTGGATTGGAGGATGAGGTGTATTTTGATTATATAATTAGAAGTTTGTTTAGATTAAAAGTCAGTTTGGATTAAAGGATTAAATGTTTATTTAAACTAGAGGTTAGTTTGGATTAGAGGATTAGAAGATTGCTGAAATTGAGAAGTTTGAAATGGAAATATGTGGAATTAGAAGCTGGTCTGAAGTTGCTCAGAACACTGCAGTTTGTTTGTCTATGTTCCTTCAAGCGTCTGATTTCAGCTGTTTTGAGGGTGGAGGAAACTGGCTCTGTTTTAGGAAGCAGCTTATGAAAGTCAAACTGCTGATAAGGAGACTGTCGGAAAGTTTGGTGAAAAGTTGATGTTTTCAATTGCAGTGTTATTTCATGAAGCCTCGTTTTATTTATTTCACCAAACGCATTCAGAATGTTTGGTGGATGTAAGGAACAGATAATGAGTGGCTAATTTAGCTTTACGGTCACGCTTCTGTTTAGATAACAGTTTAGGAAGATGAGAGAATGGAGTATAGAATTCAAATTTCATCAGGGCTACTGTTCATATTTATGCTGAATTATGAATACTGCTGATGATGTATTATTCATAACACTACAAACCGTGCATCTGATTCACGAGTAGAAACTCTAAAGCCAATCTTATAATAAATACTCAATTAAAATGAGTTAGTCTGAAATGCTTTGGCATCCTATGAATACGCAAATCCTGTTTGAGCGAGGCTTTCCTCTCGCTGTAGACAGAGAATTTAAATTTCCTGCTGGAGAAAACAGAGCAGAGCGTTTGCTGGAGAGCCCAAAGCCTGAAATCAGATCAGACGAGTTTTAATGAGGACGGTCCGATCACGAGTCAAAGGCTAAACATCTCTGGGTGTCTCTCTTTCTTTTACTCTCTCTCTCTCTCTCTCTCTCTCTCTCTCTCTCTCTCTCAGTCTCTCTTCCATTTACTTGTCCATTCCTTCATTACTTCCTCCATCCTCACTCTCTCTCTATATATTTATCTTTCTCTCTCTCTCAACATTTACAGTCTCTCAGTACCTCTATCATCTCTCTCTTCCATTCTCTTTCTCTCTCTCTCTCTCTCTCTCTCTCTCTCTCTTTTCTCAACACTTACAGTCTCTCAGTACCTCTATGATCTCTCTCTTCCATTCTCTTTCTCTCTCTCTCTCTCTCTCTTTTCTCAACACTTACAGTCTCTCAGTACCTCTATCATCTCTCTCTTCCATTCTCTTTCTCTCTCTCTCTCTCTCTCTTTTCTCAACACTTACAGTCTCTCAGTACCTCTATCATCTCTCTCTTCCATTCTCTTTCTCTCTCTCTCTCTCTCTCTCTCTCTTTTCTCAACACTTACAGTCTCTCAGTACCTCTATCATCTCTCTCTTCCATTCTCTTTCTCTCTCTCTCTCTCTCTCTCTTTTCTCAACACTTACAGTCTCTCAGTACCTCTATCATCTCTCTCTTCCATTCTCTTTCTCTCTCTCTCTCTCTCTCTCTCTCTCTCTTTTCTCAACACTTACAGTCTCTCAGTACCTCTATCATCTCTCTCTTCCATTCTCTTTCTCTCTCTCTCTCTCTCTCTTTTCTCAACACTTACAGTCTCTCAGTACCTCTATCATCTCTCTCTTCCATTCTCTTTCTCTCTCTCTCTCTCTCTCTCTCTCTCTCTCTTTTCTCAACACTTACAGTCTCTCAGTACCTCTATCATCTCTCTCTTCCATTCTCTCTCTCTCTCTCTCTCTCTCTTTTCTCAACACTTACAGTCTCTCAGTACCTCTATCATCTCTCTCTTCCATTCTCTCTCTCTCTCTCTCTCTCTCTCTCTCTCTATTTCTCTTTTTTCCATTTACTTGTCCGTTCCTACATTACTTCCTCCATCCTCTCTCTCTTACTTAACCATTACACTCTCTCAGTACCTCCATCATCTCTCTCTCTACATTCTTCTTCCATCATCTCTCTCTCTTTTGCTCTCTCTCTGTTTCGCCCACTCATTTACTCCATTCCTACATTACCTCATCCTAGTTACCTCATTCTCTCTCTCTCTCTCTATCTCTCTCTCTCTCTGTACATTCTTCTTCCATCCTCTCTTTCTCTCTCTCACCCTTTTACCCATCCATTCTTACACTTCTTCCCTCATTCTCTCTCTCTCTCTCTCTCTCTCTCTCTCTCTCTTTCTCAACATTTACAGTCTCTCAGTACCTCTATCATCTCTCTCTCTTTTGCTCTCTCTCTGTTTCGCTCACTCATTTACTCCATTCCTACATTACCTCATCCTTGTTACCTCATTCTCTCTCTCTCTCTCTCTCTCTCTCTCTCTCTCTGTGTACATTCTTCTTCCATCCTCTCTTTCTGTCTCTCACCCTTTTACTTGTCCATTCTTCCATTTCTTCCCCACAAATGCTGTTATGGCTAAACACCATCAGATCCTCACAGCAATGTTCCAAGATCTAGCATAAGGCCTTTGCAGAAGAGTAGAAGCTCTTCATCAAACTCCCTGTCATAACCTCTGGAGAAGCAGGTGTCTACAAACTTCTGGACACATGTATATGTCGGTAAGTACAGTGTTTTCAGTGTTATTACTGTTGTGTTTAGAAAGGGGGGGGGCTGTTGAGTTTCATCAATCCAGCTCGTATTACTGCGAGACTGTCCCGTTTCAAAGAGACTCTTTAAATCAGATCGATAACCTCTCCTGCAACGGAAATGAAAATCCTTTACATCTGCCTGCTGTTTATCTATTCTCTATTATTTATCTCTTCTTTGATCTTATGATTTCTTCTGTGGTGTGTAATCCACCCAGTGCTATGTCAGATCACCTTCTAGCACGAAAAGTGCAGTTTTAGGCAGTGTCTTCGGCCGTCAGCCTTGTCCAAAAATTCTACCGTGCTGTTTGCATGCCAGTCACCGGCCTTGTCCAACATCGCTACCCGCACTGTTGGCATGCCAGTCACCGGCCTTGTCCAACATCGCTACCTGCACTGTTTGCATGCCAGTCGTCCAACATCACTACCTGTGCCGTTTGAATGCCAGTCCCCAGCCTTGTCCAACATCACTACCTGTGCCGTTTGAATGCCAGTTCCCAGCCTTGTCCAACATCACTACCTGTGCCGTTTGAATGCCAGTCCCCAGCCTTGTCCAACATCGCTACCCGTGCCATTTGCATGCCAGTCCCCAGCCTTGTCCAACATTGCTACCCGTGCCATTTGCATGCCAGTCCCCAGCCTAGTCCAACATCGCTACCCGTGCCATTTGCATGCCAGTCACCAGCCTAGTCCAACATCGCTACCCATGCCATTTGCATGCCAGTCACCAGCCTAGTCCAACATCGCTACCCATGCCATTTGCATGCCAGTCCCCAGCCTAGTCCAACATCGGTACCCGTGCCATTTGAATGCCAGTCACCGGCCTTGTCCAACATCGCTACCCACGATATTTGCATGTCAGTAACCAGCCTAGTCCAACATCGCTACCTGTGCCATTTGCATGTCAGTCACCAGCCTAGTCCAACATCGCTACCTGTGCCATTTGCATGCCAGTCACTGGCCTAGTCCAAAATCACTACCTGAGCCATTTGCATGCCAGTCACCGGCCTTGTCCAACATCGCTACTGGGACCTTTGCCTGCTTTATGATGGCCTTGTCCAAAATTGCTACCCACAACGTTTGCACGCCATTTGCTGGCCTCGTCCAATATCGCTGCTAGCTAACAAAAACACCCCCCCCCCCCCCCCCCCCTTAAGCTGTTGGAACTACTTCAGGTCCAGCTCAGAGACTACAGCAGTGCGTCCAACAATAAGGGCAGCATGGAGCACAGGAGCACCACAGAACAATTCCACATACTGACCGATTTAACTGATCAGGGGCACCAGTACGCAGCTGACTGACTGCTCTGGGGACATTTTTCAGGATTTTCATCACTTTAAGGAGACAAAGACTCTGAGTTTATCGCTGCAGAGATGGTAGGTAGGGTGATGGCTGTTTCTTTGAACAGACCAGTCAGTGTGTGAGGGACTGTGGGGAGAGATCAAAGCCTCACCTTTCTCTTTCTCCTGCCCGGCTCTTTCTGGTCCACGCTACACACACCAAGCTAATTACGCTGCTGTATGAGGACAGAGAGCATCGGACAGGGCTGGTCTCCACTCCGATGAGCATTATGTAGAGCTATATGCCTAATTGGTCTCTCTCTCTTTCTCTCTCTCTCTCTCTTTCAGGCTCTTTCATCCTGTAGTTGTCTGCATCAATACCATCTTTCTGTCTGCTGAATGGAAAGATGATTGGATGGACTGTCATTCCAAGAGTGTGTGTATATGTGTGTGTGTGTGTGTGTGTGTGTGTGTGTGTGTGTTTACCTTGCTGTGGGGCCCAAATGAACAATGAAAACAGAGAATATAGTAATAACTATAAGGACAAAAGTATTGGGACACCTGTTCATTCATTGTTTCTACTGAAATCAAGGGTATCAAGGAGGATTGCTGTGAGGATTTGATTGCATTCAGTGGCAAGAGCATTAGTGAGGTCAGGATGCTGGATGATGACCACCGTACCTCATCATCTCCAACTCCCCAATTCATCCCAAAAGTATTGTATGGAGTACCAGCCATCATTGCAGAGATCACAGTTCCACTGCTCCACAGCTCAAAGCTGGGGGGTTTTATACCCAGTACAAACTAATGACTGCCTGGCTTCACTCCCGACTCTTACATGGTCAAGATCAGAGATGTGTGAGCTCACCCTAAATCGTCCCCACCCAACAGACCACTGCAAATCCTCCATTTATCTCAGCCAAGTGCTGTTAAAGAAGCTCTCAGCTCTCTTTCTCTCTCTCTCTCCCTCATTCTCAGAGTTCACACACCCTGCTCACCCACTATGTTATTCGAGTCCGCCGGTAGCTGCTGATGCATAGATGGCTCCGAAGCAACCTATAATCTCTTTCCCCAGGAATTCATAATCATCGTTTTCTTTCACATTGTGAATACATGTCCGCATAATGAACATGCATGCTGAATTAGCATAAAATTAACGAGGGTGTCCTTCGGAATGAGAAGCATCACTTAACCCCTTCAGCCCTTAGGGTCTGGATGTGGGTCCACACTTCAGTCGTTCGCTCTACATAACTGCATAACACATGAGCTTCACCTGGTTTATAGAAATGACTGAATAATAAGTCTTAGGGATTAAGTATTTGATTCCAGCAGCTGCCCAGTGGCTTTGAGGCAGAGAGTCTCGAGTCAATGAGGTCTGTCTTCAGGAGCATGTCAGAATGATCGGCTGTAGCACTAAGAGATTTCAATGAGGAACAAACCAAAATATGGCTGTACAAACCCTGTCTAGTCATTATTGTATTGTCTGAATCAGTATTCAGGCCATATAGGGCATGGACAAAAGTATTGGGACACTCACACATTCTTTGTTTCCTCCATTATCAAAGTGTTTTTTTGGTGCCTCTGCTGTCCAGGGAAAGCTTTTTTTTTTTTTTTTACCAGATTTTGTAAGAATTCTGTGAGAATTTGATAGCATTCAGTGATAAGAGAGTTCAGAATGGTGAGAGAGGTCAGAATGGTGCTGTTATCCACCATGAGGATGCATCTGCAGCAGCTAAAAACTAATGCTGGGCCAAGCAAAGCAAGCACCAATGCTGTAATCGGGCATGAGGATGCCTCTAGAGCGGCTAAAAGCTAACGCTAGGCCAAGCAAAGCAAGCACAGATGCTGTAATCAGGCATGAGGATGCCTCTAGAGCAGCTAAAAGCTAACGCTAGGCCAAGCAAAGCATGCACAGGTGCTGTAATCAGGCATAAGGATGCCTCTAGAGCGGCTAAAAGCTAATGCTAGGCCAAGCAAAGCAAGCACCAATGCTGTAATCGGGCATGAGGATGCCTCTAGAGCGGCTAAAAGCTAATGCTAGGCCAAGCAAAGCAAGCACCAATGCTGTAATCGGGCATGAGGATGCCTCTATAGCAGCTAAAAGCTAACGCTAGGCCAACACGAAGCAAGCACTGCTGCTGTTATCTGCACACACAGCTCGTCTAGTCCCTGCAGAAAAGCACTGCCACTAGAATACAACCCTCTGGAGAAGATAAACATGAACCTATTGGCACTCTGCCATGCCTAATGCCAGGCGTGGGCTAGAGGGGTATAAAGCCCCCCAGCTTTGAGCTGCGGAGCAGTGGAACTGTTGTGTTCTATGGAATGGTTGTTGGTGCTCTATCAGGGAGACGGGGAGTTGTGGATGAGGTGCGGTGGTGATCGTCCAACATCCTGACCTCTTTTCACAGAATGCAATCAAATCCTCACAACAATCCTACTCCAAAATCTAGCAGAAAGCCTTCTTCCCTGCACAGTTGAGGCAGTTACCTGGAAAATTAGCACAAACCTTTTTTTTTTAATCCCCTTGATTTTGTTAGAAACAGCGAGTAGCAGGTGAGCAGGTGTCCCAATACTTTTGGGCATATAGTGTATCTGCATTCAGGCGTGGTGCAAAATGATGCCAAAGTCAAACAGGAATAACCTGTGACAGATGAAATATTTCTGCTGCAGGCACCCGCTGTGAGCTTAATTTAGCTTTTTATTTTTTTTTAAGAAAAAAAGAAAGACCCCCCCATCCCACCCCACTACACACACACACACACACACACCTCTTTTTGCATCTAACTTGGAAAGCCAGAGTGAAAAGCGTCAGTGTGGGGGATGAAAGATGCGCACTAATGGTGATGCTCATCTCTGCCCACCGTGCCTGAAATGCGCATTTACACTTCAAAGCCTCGCCGCGTGTTTGTTTAAAAGAGATTCAGCCTTTTTCCTCTGCACGCCCGCACACACACTCACTCCCACACATACATATACACACAAACACATACACACTCACACAGGAGGTCTGAAAAAGGTAAATAAATAAATGAAGAAATAAATAAATAAAAGATAACAAATGCGACGGAAAAAGGTGGGGAAAGAAATAACACTCACAGACACAGGCTTCGGAGAGATTTCAGGAGAAAAGCACGAGAAGGTTAAGAAAAGGAATGAAAGGCTGAGGCGGCCGCTTCTGATAGCGCTCTCTTCTCCGCTTGTCACTCAGAGCCAAAGATCTGGAAGATTCCGGGCGCATTTGTGTTCTTCTAAACATCCCAACGACATAAATATGCATATGTGAGCTTTCAAGTCCGATATTCTGCTGGGAACTCTAACGTTGTCCGGTTGAAGGTTTGAGGCCACGTTGCTTAAATTAGAATTTTCTTGTTGCCTTTCAGTCAAGCGAGCGTGCGGCTGCTAATCCTTTGGGTCTATTTGACTTCAGCTCTCGCCTTCATGTTCATCAAAGTGCCTTCCTTTAGCCTCCCTTCTCAAAAGGGACCATAAAGAGGTCAGAGAAGGATTCTTTGATAGGACAACCGCGTTTAGTTCCCTGAATAATGTCAAAACACCCATCCATCAAGAGATTTCTTTAGAAGCAGAGGCACTTTCTTTCCAGGGAACCAGGGAACCAAAAGTATTGGGACACCTGCTCATTAATTTTTCTTCCGGATCTTCATTCATTCGTCAAGGGTCTTGAACAAAGGTCTTGTACCTGTCTCTGCTGTCCAGATAAGGAGACTTTCGACTAGGTTTTGGAGCATTGCTGGGAGGTCAAGAGCCCATTTATACCCCTCAAGCCCACATCTGGCATTAGGCATTGTGCCAACAGGTTCATATTTACTTGCTCCAGAGAGTCCTATTACAAGCTGTGTCTGTCAGCAACTGATGCAACATGAAATAGCTGAATGCATTCATTAGATGGGGTGTCCACAAACATTTGGCCATATAGCGTATGGTGAAGGTCTACCATCCTGGTAGGTCATGTTATGCCCCCCTCAAAGTCCTTGCTCAAGGGCCCAATAGTGGTAACGTGGGTATCAAATCCGCGAAGACCAGGATTAGCCTGAAGTCTCAAAAGGGACCATCAACAGGCCAGCAGGATTAGCCTGCACTCTCGAAAGGGACCATCAACGGGCCAGCAGGGTTAGCCTGCAGTCTCAAAAGGGACCATCAACAGGTCAGCAGCGTTAATGGCGTTGCTTAAGGCTTAATTGGCTTAATTGGAAAATGGGAAGTCTTAAATATATGCTACATTGTTGGACACCTCAAGTGTACTAAACCCATTTTGAAAGAAGCTGGGTGTCCCCAAACTTTTGATGTGCACTGGGGGAAAAAAAACAAAAAAAAAATCCTGCTCTCTTCCAGAGCAAGGCGGTGAAGCGGAGCACAGCTGCTTCATTCTCAGTTCAAGCAGGTCGTCAATTTGCAATTCAGCTATCGTGATGTTCCTCACGAAAATACTGCTTACTTAGAGAAAATGCCACGCGCTAATGCCCTGTTTATTTCCATACTGGACGCAAATGCCTGACATTTGAAAATGCTTCTGCTTAGCTTTCTCCAGCGCACCTACTGCCCTTTCTCCACAGCCATAGAAGACCCGTATGGGGCGTGCAGTGATTGACCTCGAGCGGTATGGTATCTGAGGAGCTTTTACGGTGGACAAACACACGCTGACATTGGCCCAACCCTAGCCGGGCCTGCCGCGCATCAATGAGCCTGCCGGTCGGGGTGAAATCATTATGATTAACTACTCATCTCTTCACTGTTTTATGCACGGCCGTTACAGGAAAACAGGCCTTGAGGGACCTGCATTGATCCCGTCCTTCCGGAGCAGAAATGTCTTTATTGTATTCCAGAGGAGCAGCTCCTTCATCGTCCGCACGGTATCGACAGCGCGGAGAAGCTTTCAGGGCAGCGGTTGCCCCTGCATTGATGACTTTCGGGGCATGCAGAGCAGTGTGTTTGTGTGTGTATGCGAGTTTGTGTGTGCGTGTGTTTGTGTATTTACCTGGAGGTAAGTCTATGAGCTGTAGATTAGATACAGTCATCTTATGGGTATGGATGCAGCAGTGGAGGAATGAGATGAAGTGGAATTTCAAGCTATATTTAACAGTAAGGGTTTCTGATAAAGTGGCCAGTGAATGTACTGGGTGAATATACAATACACAGCAAATTTGCGAGTGTTAAGTCAACACTGGGAGTGTCAAATTTAACAGTGTGTGTTGATTTAACGTTGGCAAATTTGCTGGGTACATAGAAATGTAGAGTTTCTATGTACAGAGACTGTAGCCCATCTGCTGATGCCTAGTTTGTGTAAGCCTCCCTCTAGCCCTTCATCAGCGGTCAGTTTCTGATCACAGAGTCATTGTTGGATGGATGTTTTTGGGTCTACAGGATCTACAGTGTGAATATATATATATATATATATATATATATATATATATATATATATATATATATATATATATATACACTCAGACAGCTAATATACAGTCTAGTCCCTGTAGAGAAGTACTGCCAATAGAACAGGACTCTCTGGTGCAGATAAACATGAACCTATTGGTACCATGCTGCCTAATGCCAGATGTGAGCAAGAGAGGTATAAAGCCCCCCAGCATTGAGCTGTGGAGCAGAAATGAAGGTGCCTCATCCATTATTTCTGAGATGAGTTAAGGATCTTGTCACTGCATGCAATCAAATCCTCACAGCAATGCTCCAAAATCTAGTTGAAGACCTTCTTCCCTGGATAGTAGAGACAGTATACTCGAAAGCTGGATAAACTCTTCTTAATATCCTTGATTTCAGAAGGAACAATGAATGAGTAGGTGTCCCAATACTTTTGTCCATTTAGTGTGTGTAGATAATGTATGTATGTATATAATCTATGTATACATACAGGCCAGCAGCTTCAGAGAAAATTCCCCTCAGCCATCCGAATGAGTGATTTTGGGCGTGGCATGATTGCTGGTGTCAGAAGGGCTGCTTTGACCGAGCTTCTGATCTTCTGGGATTTTTGCCATAGCTGTCTCTAGAGAGGTCAACAGAGACCTTGGAGTTGGAGCTAACAGAAAGGCTACAGTAACTTTTTTAGAGATGCACCACTCTGTACATTTGTGGAGAGCAGAAAAAGCACCTCAGAGTGCACCACAACATGTCCCACCTCGAGGCAGAAGACCACGTCAGCCAAGACCAGAAAGCTGAGGCTGCAGTCGGTACCGATTCAACAAAACTGGACAGCCAGAGCCTGGAGAAACATTGCCTGGTCTGATGAATGACAGTTTCTGCTGAGGCTTGTTGATGGATGGGTTGGAGTGTGGTTCCAGCAGCATGAATCCATGGATGGACCCACCCTGCCTTGTGTAATGGTGTGGGTAATGTTTGCTGGGCATGCTTTGGGCTTCTTAGCGCAGGGATGCTCAATCCTTGTCCTGGAGATCTACCACCCTGAAGAGTTCAGATCCAACACAGCTGACTGTAATGATCAGTTGCTCCTGAAGGCCTTCATTATCTGGATCAGGTGTTTTACCACTGCAGGGTGGTAGATCTCCAAAACCAGGATTGAGCAGCCCTGTCTTTGCTAGAATGCCACAGCCTATTTGAGTATGTACTGCTGCTGACCATGTGCATCCCTTCTTGGCCAAAACTGACCCTGATCTTCTTATAGCCACAACCAGCATGATGATGCACCATATAGCCATACAGCCAAATTCATCTTAGACTGGTTGCATAAACATGACAATAAGCTCATCCAGCTGAATCCAGTAGAACATCTTTGGTTGGTTAGGATATGGTATAAGAGATTCTCAGCATCTCCTGGAAGCTCTGCAGGAATTGAGTGACGCAATCATGTAAACATGGACCAGAATCCCAAAGGAACATTTCCAACATCTTGTGGAATCCGTGCCATGAAGAACTGAGGCTGTTTTAGGCACAGTATTTGTATAGTGTTCCCAATAAAATGCTTGGTGAGTGAGTATATATATATAAGTGTGTGTGTGTGAGAGTGAGAGAAAGGGAGAGAGAGAGAGAGAGAGAGGGAGAGAGATATAGACAGGCAGAAAATACAGAGGCTGTTTCATTGCATTGCATCCAAATATATCCCAGCCTTTGCTTTGCCAAATATGTGGGACCCATTTATGTCAATGCGTGTTATCTTACTTCCAGACGACAGGAGCAGGGCCCACGTCCTCCACAATCCCCTTCATTCTGCACTCGCAGATACGTCCAAACACGCACCTGTCACAGCGAGGAGGACGGCTTTACGGGGCCGTCTGCGGATTGCTCTTCCTCGCGCTGCACGTTTGATCTCTCGGTGTTTTCAAATGAACGAGTTATCGCGCGGCGAGCGCTGACTTGCGGCATGATGAAAGAGCAAATAACCTGGCCTTGACATGACACACGGCCCATTCAGCGAGTTGTCTGATATAGAAAAAAGCTACTTTAATATCTCTGCTCATCGATCTTCCTCTCGCACAGGAAATTTGGACAGTGTGAGAGGAATCCACTGATAGTATTAAACACTTAAACTGAAAGAGTGGCTTCTGATATATGTAGGGGAGGATATCACCGTTCCTTTCTTTGCTAGTTTGGCTGGATTTTCCCAGTTGTGGAAGAAGATAAATGGGCAGTTTTGCTGCACCAAAGACTTTCCAAAACCTTTGACACTATGCAGCAATCATTCATAACATTAAAACCACCTGCCTAGTACTGCGTAGGTCCTCCTTGTGCCGTCCAAACAGCTCTGAAGCAATGAGGCATTGCCTACACAGGACCTCTGAAGGCATCCTGTGGTATCTGGCTCCAAGACGTGGAAGCAGCCGATCATAATAATGCGTAAGTCCCCCTTGTGCCGCCAAAACAGCACTGACACCATGGAAGCATGGAGTCCACAAGACCTCTGAAGGCGCATCATTGACATTGACAGTTCCAGTCGCTGTAACATGATGGAGACTAATGAAACTTAAATTTCTTGAAAGAATGACTTATTATTATTTAATTTTTTCAGATTTTCCCAATTTTCTCCCCAATTTTGACGTATGTGTAGGGCAATTGTCAACTGATACCAGTGAGGGAAGACCAAGGCGCACCCCCTTTGACATGTGCACAGTCAAGCCACTAATTTATTCATTAATTTATTAACCACGAGAGCTGCATCTACCCACCCCGGGGAGAGCAGGGCCAGTGGTGCTCTCTTGGGGCCTCTGTTGCCGATGGCTAGCAGCATGACCAGGATTCGAACCAGCAACCCTCTGATCATAGTGATAGTGCCTTCGTCAGCTGGACCACCCGGGCCCCTATTATTTAATTATTATGATTATTATGATTATTATAAAAGGCCTTGAGGTCGTTGATGCTAGAAGACCAATGAGTTCCAAAACAGCACATGGTAGAACACACTGATACTCAGCAAACACTCCATAATACTGCAGTGTGAATGATAATCGACTGTGATGGGCAGTGGATTGTGTATGTGTGTGTGTGTGTGTGTGTGTGTGTGTGTGTGTGTGTGTGTGTTGTGATAGGATAATGCGGCTGATCTGTGGAGCTGTGGAGTTGTTTGTGTTTGAACAGGCTCACATCAAGGCGGAGCTGAGTGTCAGCACTGCGGCTGATTGGAGAAATTACTGAGGGAGTCAATGTGTGTGTGTGTGTGTGTGTGTGTGTGAGAGAGAGAGAGAGAGAGAGAGAGAGAGAGAGAGAGAACAACTAGCTATCAAACAAACTTGTTGAACTCCTCACTTCAGCAGCAGATGTAACTGATGTGCCTGGAGGGCCGATGTGTATATATATACACACACACACACTGGACAAAAGTTTTGGGATACACTCACTGATTGGTATTAAAAAGAGCTTACCCGCTTTCGTCAGAGTAGCTGTCTCTACTGTCCAGGGAAGAAGGCTGTCTAGTAGATTTTCAAACAATGCCATGAGGATTTGATTGCATTCAGCAACAAAAGCAGTGTTAATGACATCAGGATGTTGGATGATCACCACCCCACCTCACCCCAGACTCTCCAACTGATCTCAAAGGTATTGGATGGAGCTCCAATTATCATTCCAGAGAACACAGTTCTTCCACTGCTGCACAGCTCAATGCTGGGGGGCTTTCTACCCCTCTAGCCCACTAGTCTGGCATTAGGCAGCATGGTGCCAATAGGTTGCGATAGCAGTTATACTAGCGTTGCTGGACAAAGCCGGAGGCTGAAGTGCTGCTAATGCCATGGTACTGACGCTGAGTCCATGTGCTATTGCAACAGACCCAATTTCAGCTTACTTAAGCTTCCAGCTCCTCTCAGCAGCACATATTCTTGTTAGCTTTGTGGCTAAATGTAGTCCTCAGATCATCAGTACCAGGAAATGTCCTCTAGGCAAACAAGAGGCAGTTCTTGTACATGTCCCTTTCAAGGTTGGTCAGTCAGTCAGACAGTCTGTCACTCACTCATCCAGTCAGTAAGCAAAATGAACTCTTCTAGGCACAAATAAAGGTCATAGAAGAGGCACTTTTGGTCCCATGAAGGACCATGCTTGTGATAGTGTGAGTGTGAAGATCCTTTGAAAGGTCTAAAGAGCCTTTACCAGTTTACCACTTTACCAGACTCTTTTAGTTCATCTCTATTAGATACAGGGTTCTTTATGGTATCTCTTTATTTTTAAGACTGGTGACACCATGATCCGGAAAGAAACCAGGAAAGACGCAGACAAGAAGACAAATGGATGCATGTTCATGTATGGACTGCATACGGAGGTGTATTGTCAGTGTGTTGCAGGTGTTATACTTTAGCAGTATTGTGCTCAGTTCAGTCATGCCAATAAAGCTCCCCTGAACTTGAAAGAGAGAAAGAGCTGCAGAGAGAGACGCACACTTGTGATTTGGGAGATAGGGAGGAGCCAGTGATCGCCCCAGGTGAGAGAAAGCTGCCTCCTGAAGTTCAGGTGAAGATGGCGAGAATGGAAGACGAGGGAGACGCTGTCCCGCACCGCTCCGCAGCAGCGCTGACTCAAATCCGTCCTGGCAGCCGCAGGACGCTTTCCTCCGCCCTCTCGCTGCTCCTCTGAGCTCCGCCGCCAATTGAAATGGAAATAAAAGGAGCAGGAGGCTTCAGAAGAAGCAGCTCGGCACGCTCCAAGACGCTTTTTCTTTTTTGGAGATGTATGCTAACTAGAGCTCCCAGTCGCTTCACATGTTTATCATCTATAACAGCTGGATGCTAATGACAGGGGACAGACGAGACGACGTTACGTACGTACGGCACTCCCGAATCGCTCGTGGGTTGATTCTGATGTTTCAGACGGTTGTTTTTTTGTTTTTTCTGTGAACGAGAAAGAAAGAAGTACAGGGTAAAGGATGAGTTGGATAAAAGTAGATCTGGGTTTGAGGTGCCAGGTGCGGCCTGCGCTGTAAAACATGTGAAGTCAGGCCTACTTCAGATGATGATACAGTAACTGATTACAGAGAGCTTTCAAAGGTTCTCAAAGGTTCTCCTAACTCAACAGTACGCACTGAGTCTCATAAATCTTGAAAATGAGCTGCAGCTGAAATTGAGTCAATACTTTCTGAGATATGGAAGTCTGTGGCTCCTCCCCCTAAAGTTGTTTACGATTTACGGCTCAGTTATACTCCCTGTGAGTTGTTTCTTTGTCGCATCCATATCTGCAGTGGTCGAACCACTGATTACACTGCCCCCATGGTTTCCAGTGGTGCTGCTCCGATCTGTCCGTATTCCTAAGCTTTCAGAAAACGTGCACAAATACGGACAAAATGAGCGAATAGTACGGACAGAAGGCTCCAGGAGGGGTTAAACATGGGACCCTTCTAGTTTGGACACTGCATACAGGGCCTCAATGAGACCCATGTGAGATTAGGGTAGGCCCTGTATGCAATGTACAACCCAGATGGGTCCTGTCGTCTCGGTTCGTCTTCTTCTGGAGATGGACTTGTTATTCAAAAAGGAGAGTCTGTAGCCACCGTCTTTAGTTGTAACAATAATATATTTTATTGCAATCGAAAGACAGTGTGGAGAGAGTCTGCCAATTCTGGGTGCCCTTCGGTCTCTCTCTCTCCGACTTAGGAATACCTTGAGTTTTTATACCCTATTTCACGCCACATTCTGTTGGAATGTTGCCATATATGGAATGTTTACATTTCATCCATAGGGAACAGCCATTAGCTCCCCCATTACCTAAGTGGTCCATGGTCACTTCTGGACAGCGTTTAACTCACTGACACGTCTGCCCAACGGGATGTCCAAATCTAAACAGCATCTTATGTCTGTTCAATTTGTGTATATTTGGTCAAGAAACGGGACCCCCTTTCTTTTCTACATCTGCAAAGTCAATGAATATACTACAGTCCCATTTAAAATGCACATGTACATGCCCACTCAGAACCAATGCCCACCTGGAACCCACTTAGCCCATGTCCCCTCCGTATGAGCCCCACATAAGCATGTTGGCTGAAAGTTACTCCAACAAAAGCAAGACAACTCTTTTTTTTTTTGTCCTTGATTTCAGAAAAAAACTATGAAAATGCTGGTGTCCCATTACTTTTGTCAACATAGTGTAACTAACAGCATAATTAACAGGATAAAACCAAGCCCTTTCAGTATTGCAAGGGTGAACCCGGTATGCTTCTAATATCCCTTTAAACCATCTGTATGGAAAGTTGTGTATGTTCCCGTTGTTCCTGAGCTTAAAGCCTTTCCAACAACTAGGAACTCTAGCTCCCACAAAACTAGTTGTATTTGCTAAACGTGCAGTGTTCATGCTGTGCCTTCACATAAGCAAGCTCAGGTTGTTCAGTGCACCATTCATTTTCAGCGCCAATCAAAGACCTTACCAGCCGTGCTTTATTCACACAGTTGGCATTGAGGCTGTTGTGGCAGCGTGTGCAGCAGAGGTGAGATAAGCTCTGAATTTTGCAGCTCTACACATTTCTGCGCCGCTGCAGAAGCCGGAGGAATCGAGCAGAGCCGGGTCTGAATGCCACTCATCGACTCCCTGCATCCAAAGGTCATTGGAGAATGCAGGCCCGGTGTGCGGGGGCACCGATACATGCCTGGCCACGGTTGGACTTCCACAGAGCCGCTCAGCCGGAGCGTTTGTGTCAGTCTAGGCGCTGCACGGAGAGGCCGCACCTTTACAAATGCCATTTTTTATGCCTGTCTCAGATACTTACACAGTTACACACCAGCAAACTGTAACAGCAAAGAAAGATAAAAGCACATTCACGCATGACACACACACATTTACACGCCGGCACAGGGTAAAATGAGGAAAGATGAATAAGATGCTCTCCTGCTCGGATGATGAAGCTACACCAAACCTCGGATGTTTACTGAACGGCTGTGCTGTGGATAAATGAGGAAATTCGTTTGGAGGCCTGGATTTCAGCAGCTTCCTAATTTACAGTTCTGATTTTATTACAGCGGGTTTTTGTGATGCTGCTAATTTGGTTTTGAAGGAAACCTAACAGTTCTTCAATGGTTCTTCACTAAAGGCAATGGTTCTATATACACAGGCATATCCGAATAGTATGAGCACCTGCCTAATAGTGGGAATACCCACCCTTGACTTGGATGACTCTAGTCACGAGACATCGTGGCATGGACTGTATTAAGTAATGGAAGGTGTCTCAAACGCTCTGTACCACTTGCCGGTGTCTTCGTCCCCGTATGGCATCAAACGGCCATGCTGTTATACCCCACCCTTCGCCCAGCACCCTATTATCATGCCTTTTTGGACATCAGTCAGATCACGTCCTTTGTCCATGATGATTTTTTTTTAGGCTGGTTTACGGCACTGCAGCAGCTCACAGGAGCCATGTAGCATGTAGCCCAGCCTAGCCTACCATAGCTCAGCACTGTAACTGTAAGGGGTAGCTCTAGGGCAAGGCCTTCTCCTGCCATCAGGAGGCACAGAGTCACGCCAGCCAGTAATTAAGCCCGATTTACTACACCTGGGCAGAAGGCTATATAAGCACTCAGATCCAGTTGGTTGAGTGTTTATATCAGCCACATTCCCAGGTGTAGTAAATCGGGCTTAATTACTGGCTGGCATGACTCGGGGCCTCCCCCTGCCACCAGCCTTGCCCTAGAGCTACCCCTTACAGTAACAAGAACTTAATTATTGTGTCCTCTCTGTGCAATGTGTGGTTAGCTAGCTGAAGCGATTGTAGCCAGTAAGCTGGGTTAGCTTTTAGTTTTAAATAGCACCTGGTCACTTTACCAGCTTACTCCGGTCCACCCTACTCCAGGTGACCCAGTGCTAGCTTTTAGCCTTTTTAGCCTGACTTTTAAACTCTCTTAGCCTCAAAAGGCTTTCTCTAGTGGGCGGAGTTTGTGTATACATTTTGGGAGTGTGATTATAATGAGTCTAGACTGTGATGTAACAGTTTTGGGGTTTTTGGAATTGGCCAGTTTTCTAGATCTGTTGGGTTCTGCTGAATGTGTTTCTTTGAAGGTGGAACAGCAGTGTTTGAGTTTCACGGTTTGTCATTTCCATGTACCGTAGATGGTTCAAAGTAGCACCAACAAAGGGTTCCACTATTGTTTTAAAGGTTCCACTAAGTCAAAGAACCCAAAATCAAAGTGTCCTAGCAAGAAATCTGGCTGCTTTTCCAATAATCAGTGTAATGGTCAGTGTGTTAACTGGACACTAATCTTAGAGGGGGCTTCTTCTACCACCTTCCCTTATGTGTACACATACACACACACACACACACACACACACACACACACACATACACACACACACACACACATACACATACACAGAGCACATAATCATGACACACAGATTGTCCTGATCGATCTATCAGCCAGTCTGACATGTTTGTGGATGTCGGAGATGATGCTGGTGCTGCTGGTGCTGCTGGTGCTGATGATGATGATGATGATGATGATGAATAATGAAAGCTGTGTCAGTGCAGTATGATAAACATAAGGTTATTACTGTGCTCTGATGAATGTGTTTGTGTATGTGTGTGTGTGTGTGTGTGTGTGTGTGTGTGTGAATGAAGATTCTCTATAGCACCCTGGAGCACACTGATGATTGGTGACCTTCACCTCATCATTACTGCTGTGATTATTATGAGTCAGTGGGGGAAAAGACCCTCAACACACACACACACACACACAGCATAGACACAGATACATGCACATACACCCCACACACAGCATACACTTTTACCAGTGGAGCAAACGGAGGGCATCAATCCCAAACAGCAAATTCAGCATTTCTGACATTCCTAAAGATCATTTCCCAACAGCATCATAACCATAATATGATCATAAATAGTCATCAAAGTAGAGGGTGTTGGGGGAGACCCCCACCCCGTCACCAACCCCCCCCCACACCCCGTCACCAACCCCCCCCCCCCACCGCATTAAGAAAAATGCTCAAGTACAGTAAAATGATTGTTTTCAAAAGTACTGTTGCTAAGCCGTAGCTAGGTGTTAACTATGGTGTTTTGGGTTAGTGGTTGCTGTGGTATTTCAGGTGGTCGCTCTAGTGTTGCTAATGGTATCCCCAGTGGTTGATAGGGAGGTCGCTATGGTGGTTGCTAAGATGTTCCAGATTGCTAAATTGGAAAAATTGGTACATCTTTTCCAGACTGTTTGGACAATGGTCTCTTTCCTGAACTGAGGTTGTTACTCGTCTACATTCTGAGTGAAATTGACCAATGAGGAGAAATAAGAGCGTGAAGAAATTAACGTGAGGAAGGAGAGAAAAAGCAAGGAAAGCCAGAGGGGGAGTGCGCGTGAAAGAGAGAGGGAAAATCAGCATTTCAATTACGTTACAGCAATTGTTTTTTATCTCCAGAGCAGGTTAATGAAACTAATTAGTCTTCTCAGTGCAGGAGCTTCTGCTGCTGGAGATAATTGCTCCTGGCTTTCAAAGCACGAGTCCATTTCACCAAACCGAGCAGAGAGCAAGCGCGAAAAAACAAACGCAGCACCACGGCTCCTCCTCTTCTATTAATTTATTTCTTTATTTATTTGCTTATTCATTCCCTACCGTTTGTTAATCCATTGATTAATTCGTGAACAAATAGCTTTAGAATCTGTGAAACTTTGATGACGACTAGAACACTGGATCAGAACCATCAGGCCGGCCCTGAGGGGTGTTCCTGGCATGTGGTGGTCAGTACCTACCAAAAGAAGGTGTTCCAAAGAAGGACAACCGGTGATCCCAAACTCACTGATGCGATCCATGGAGATGCGATCCACCTTACAACCTACAGGACTTGCCTTCAGAGGTCTTGTGGAGCCCATGCCCTGATGGGTCAGAGACGTTTTGGTGGCACAGGTGGGCCTACACAATGGTGTATGGCTAAAGTATTCTTTCGTTTGCCATCGTTGATCTGGAAAACAACTGAGCAACAACCCCTGTTATTTATTTAGCGTTGAACACAGGTGTCCTCCTTCTGAGCAAAAGCTGGATAGGTATGTGTTGTGTTGGTCTCAGTGGGTGGAGTTAAAACACAGCTCATTTCTGTGTGACTTTCAGGTTGAAATAGATGGTTAGCAATTACCGCTTGTGCTCCACTAGACAGAGAGGATCTGGATGATCTGCGAAGGAAGAGAAAAAGACAACATTCTTGTCCTTCATTTATTCATCAATCCTCGTGAATGAGGTACAGTAGATGGTGGACTGGAGGACAGCGAACAGTGTCTCACTGTACACCAGTACGCTGTATTTCAAATGAAGTAGCTAGTAAATATAGATGTCCGAGCTTTTGTAGACCTGTAGTTTCTGAATCGAAGTTCCCAGCCAGGAGCCAGACAGTTGCTACACTGAGACATTCATTTCTAAAGAGAACAGAAGAATCACATTCAGGGCATCTTGAGGGCTCTCAAGGCCTCCAGTGGGTCGTAGACTTGTTTAAATGAAAGAGAACTTCAGTTCCATACAATTTCTGATAGAAAAGATTTATAGCCTTCATTAAAAGTTGAGTTTGTTTTTTGCTGAGGACTGCTAAAGTATGTTTTCATAGAATTGCTGATATTGTTCAAAAATGGATATTCTGCACTGTAAATAAAAGACCTGGAGTGAAGGCCCTGGTACGCCACTTCAGAGGGTTGAGCCGAGATGCTGATTTTGTCTTGTTAAACCAAGAAATTGGAAGCATTCAGTGAAATCCTGATCATCCTGCGTATAATCATACACTGTGGGCCAGTTTCCTGGCAGGGATTAGGCCCACACTGTGAGCCATGTCAGGGCAATACTGTTAAACAGCAAAAACAATAACCTGTAGATGTAAAAATAGGAAAATACCATAGCATTTCTGAAATATCGTAATAAAAGCAGTAATACAACCCAAACCAGTAACCATCTACCATCAAATATAAAGGAATATTCCTGCTTGGTTGGAGCTAAAACCTGATGCTGATAAAACTGGACCAATGCTACAGAACAGTGGCTTTCCACCTGAGGGCTGTGGCCTCCCCATTGAGCTAGGGGGGCATCTCTCCACTTTGCAAAGTAGAAACCCTTCCACTATAAAGATATTTCAATAAAGATAATTTAAGATGTGATGGATATTATGTAAATCATTTGAAGATTGATCGGGCAGACAATCACAGTCACTAGCTAGTGGATTAGCAAGCTAGTTACGATGATAATTGCAGAGTAGAAACCTTTCTTAATGTATGAGTTTTACCCATCATGGGTAAAAGGTTGAAAACAGGGTGTTTAACAACAAAATACCCTGAGGCAATTCCAGCTCATCAGTCACTACACTCATTGCTGCAACCTGAAACGTAACCATGCTACTAAACGACCACACTAGCTGAACTCGCTATGTGCCCCTGCGGCCGCAAAGAAGGGCCATTCTAGAAGGGACCTCAGCTGCCATTAATAATTTGCTAAGGGGAGTATTTACACATGATAAATTCATACAATCAATTGCGCAATTACGAACGCCACGTTTCTAAACGCAGAAAAAGCATCGTCAGCCCAGGCCTTGCAACATCAGGACTCTCAGATCCTGGTAAAACTGGTGGCAGTGGGGTTGAAAGTGGAGAGACGTGACATCACTTCTAAAATCAGCAAAAAATAAGTAAGTAGGGGTCTTTTGGAGGCTTGTGATTGGCTGAAAAAGTCTCTAGGTAGAACTTCTGCTAGAGCTCTTATTTGCTAAACTTAACAAATAATGGAAGCATTAAGCTACAATCTCTAATAGGCTTGCCTATGAGGTTCTATGGGCACGAGCTAAGATATGGTCAGTATGATTTTGAAGTTGCTGCTTTTGGCGATGTTCTGTACTTTTTTCATCCATTTTTATAAAATAACGAACATCGTGTCCAAACAACATTAGGAATAAGATTTTTTTGCTGACCTGTTGCTTGAAGGTCACACCTTCTGAACCCCACGTCGTCACTGCTTTGTATTAAAGAAGACCATACGACGAATTTCTGGACGAGGATCGCCAGGAATGCCAGGACTGCAATTTATGTTTATCCTTTTCAGGAGCTGGAACCAATTCCCAAAACGAATGCAGGCCATTAATTAGAGAAAAGAACTCGGAGCATGCAGTGGCACTTGAATGATGAATTGAATCTCAAAATATTTAAAGGATTTCAACGCGGCACAGCCTCAAATACCAAAAGAGCACACTCTTCTTTGTTTTTCCCGTGTCTTTTTTGCCTTGAAACACTTGTGGGAAGAGGAATGGGCTCTGAAAAGACCAAGCCTCAATAGGGAAAGCTGTTGTTCAAGATTTAAATTGCTAACACATTGATTGGAAAGGGCCTCACCTTGCGCTGCCTTGTTTTAATGCCAACCATCGATTGTGACCTTCATGTATACAAATGGCTCAGGTTGGGAAAAAGGGGGCGAGAATGGATTCTTTCCACTTATATCCACCAGCGCTGCCTCGATGAAGCCTGTGGATGTCAATCAATATGCCAAAACTCAAGCTAGGAACCTTCGATCAGGAACCGAAATAATGCAGCGAGAAGGAGAAATATAACAAGGAGCAAATAAGTCACAAATCTCGGTGCTAGAGCTGGCTCTAGCTGGTAGACGGTGGAAGGGTTGGTGTGGGCTAGTGTTTGTGTGTGGAATGGTGGAATTTTAGAGTCTCTGGGACCGGCGCAGCCAACCCCCCAGCGTTGACGTTTGTAGGTTGAGTCATTGGGTGACCAACATAGTTTTTACGTTGTGATGTTAAGGAACTAAAATCCAACGTCATCCAAACGTCCACCTTCCAACTTCTGCTAAAGCACATAATGTTAACGTCCACACAACGTTGTTATTATTGTAACGTTGTTAGATGTTGATATGTTGTTGTTTGAACTGACCAAAAAAAACCCAATGTTGGCCTTGCACTTTGATTTCCAACCAAAATTTAAATCTGAAGTCTTCAGTTGTGATGTTAAGTAACCAAAATCCAACGTCTTCTAAACGTCACAGGCCAACCCCATATTTACGTACACTAAAAACATTTACCAAATTACCAAATCCCAACGTCTGCTAAACTTCAGATGTTGTTTGACATAAGCTTAAGTCATGGTGTTAAGTAACCAAAATGTAGCATCTGTCCAACGTTGGAGATTGATGTCGACACAATGATGGACATGTGCCTGTGCAATCTGGCCACCAACGTGAATAGACGTTGTTATCTGGTTGAAAATAGGTTGTGGCGTTGAGTGACCAAAATTCAATATCAGGTATTTTTACTGCCAATGTCAATTCGATGTCATGCATGACAGGTTATGTTGATAAGTTATTGGTTTTCCAACGTCTACCAAACATTGCATGCCAACATCATACTGACGTGAAATAAGTACATTTAGTTGTGAAGTACGGTGAGTAAAACATCTTCTGCTAAACTCAATGTTAATAATGTAAACATCCACACAATGTGCATTGGTTAAATAGCCAATAGTCCAATATTGGAGTCAAGCATCTTTCTGAGGTCAAATTGATGTCCAGGGCCTTCAAATGATTTTTTTTTTAACCATTAATTGATATAATCATTAATCACATGCCATATATTAGTTTAAAATATCACATTTTACATTAGCACTTATCTGAAGCTGTTGTTTTCTGTTGGGAAATGAATGGCATTTAAAAAAAATCACCATTTTCACTATTTGAAACAGGATCTTCTGAACGGCAAGTTCATTAAATTGTCAAAATATGAATAATGGTGCATATAAGCTAACATTGCTGCACTAATAACGGATATGAATAACCCTGCCAATATATGCCAAACAAACCAATAAACACGCTTTGTCAGGCGAGATTTGCTAAGTACAGTTTGAGCAGCTTGTAGTACATAGTGAGATTCACATAGAAAATCTGTATATATATATATATATATATATATATATATGTATATATATATATAGGTTATTATTATTTAGTTCCTTATGCATAAACTATTTTCCCACTGGGTTCTTTTTTAGGTCCTAATATAGATATGAAGGAGAAGAATTGTAGACCAATCAAATGAATCAATATTCAATATTCAAAATATTCAATATTCAATGTTCAAAATATTAGGCATGCTGGGCATCTTTCCTGGGTGACTGTAGGTACTAAATAATCAGCAGTAGTTACTGAATAATAAGTCTTAGGATGAATAACTGTGCAGTAAGCCGGCAGGGCTCGGAGCCGAGGAGCTGGATAAAGCTCGGCCTGTTCTTTCTGGCCCTGCTCGGAGAGGTGTGGTGCTCTGGATGCAGGTTTTACTTACAGGCCGACTAGCCGTGGCTTAGCTGTAGCAGCGTGAAAAATGAGCGCGGGCCGCGGGTGTCAGCAAGATTTACTGTGTAAAGTTTGGAAGAGTGCCGCCTGCCGCGGATGTGAAGCGGGAGGAGGCCAACGGTGAACTAGTGAAGCTCCAAGTAGGTCAGAAACTATTCCTGGTCTCAAGCCATATGCTAAGAGATGCGCAAAGAGAGAGAGAGAGAGAGAGAGAGAGAGAGAGAGAGAGAGAGAGAGAGAGAGGGAGGGAGAGAGAGAGAAAGAGAAAGAGCAAGGTGTGATAGGAAGAGAGAAGCTAAACAGACAGAGAGAGAGAGAGAGAGAGAGAGAGAGAGAGGGTGGACAGACTGAGGGTGAGTGAGCAGGCTGATAGAGAGATAGAGGGATAGAGAGAGGGAGAAAGTGTGGGAAGTGTGTGACAGGGAGGAAAGATACCAAAGGATAGGTAGAGAAAAGCTGAACAGACTGATAGAGACAGAAAGAGAGAGAGATGGGAAAGGGGTGCAATATGTAGAGAGCGAGCCAATTTGAACAGACTGGCCGAGAGAGAGAGAGACAAAGAGAGAGAGAGAGAGAGACAGAGAGAGACAGAGAGAGAGAGAGACAGAGAGAGAGAGAGAGAGAGAGAGAGAGAGAGAGAGAGAGAGAGAGAGAGAGAGAAAACGAAGGATGAATTCATGAGTGATAGGAAGAGAGAAGCTGAGGAGACTGGAATAGGTAAAGGTAGGGGGAGAGAGAGAGAGCAAGGCCGAAAGTAAGAGGATGGGAAAAGGGTGCAATCGAGAGAGAGAGAGAGGGAGAGAGGGAGAGAGGGAGGGAGGCACCCACTGCTCTGGTCACCTCCGCTAGAAATTACGCGCTGAAGAGAGAGAGAGAGAGAGAGAGAGAGAGAGAGAGAGAGAGAGAGAGGGAGAGAGAGAGAGAGCTTGCAGTAACTGATGGCAGTGCATCAGTCTATCAGTAAATGGACCAGCTGCCCACTGCAGATGAACAAAACTCCTGGCTGGGTTTGCAAGGCCACAGCCAACTCTCTAAACTCTCCCTGCAAACAGAAGTGACCTCTTTCTACTGGTCCTCTCTCCATCTGAGCATTCAGGAACCTTTCAGAGCAGAAAGCTGCTCACGATCAGCATCTCAGGGCCCAAATCCTGCATGCTTTTATTTCATCTGTTATTTCTTAAATCTAAAACCTTCATTTAGCCATAATCTCCCTCAAACCCCCATTTCTTATCACTTACAGTCTTGTCCTACCAAAAAGCAAGTGTCTGAATGTAGCATCACGCTACAATACCCATAACTGATGCAGGCTGACTGGACGGCCATACTCTACGTGGTCAAAAGTATTGGGACACCTGCTCATTTATTGTTTCTTCTGAAATCAAGGCTGTTAATAATGAGCTAATCCTGCGTGAGGGTTTGATTGCATTCAGTGACAAAAGCAGTGTTAGTGAGGTCAGGGCGTCGGATTATCACCACCCCACCTCATCGCTTTAGTTTTACCTGGTTCGCAAAGTACAAAGAACCCTGTTATTTCAGAAAAGTGAGGGAGAGCGAGTTTCTCCAGCATATGGGGCCTTTAAAAAGATGTTGCTCGAGTCCGAGGCAGCACGATTTGCGGAGGAATCTTCATCTCTCCTCATCCTCCAGGGAGCCACCCACTGCTCTGGTCACCTCCGCTAGAAATTACGCACTGAAGAGAGGGAGACAGAGGGAGAGAGAGAGAGAGAGAGAGAGAGAGAGAGAGAGAGAATGAGAGAGAGAGTAATAAAAGGGTGCAGAACAGTGCAGCAGGTTCTGGAGGAAACTTTGCGAGGGTTGTGCGGCACCACTGGGGGTTGTGGGAATGGGCGTGCAGAGGCGGCTGCTAACACTACAGGCGAGAGAAGAGAGAGAGAGAGTGAGAGTAAAAACACACTGATTAGATTTCACACAACAGTCACACTCGTCTGTGTGGGGGGAACAGGGACCCTGAGAGATGAAAATAAATGAGTGAAATATAGAAGGTTAAAATGACTTTGGCACTCTTTATGGAGCGCAGAGAGAACGAGGTTACATCGGCTTCTTAATCAAATCAAAGTTCATTTTCTCGCCCCTCTGTGTTCCGAGGTAATTCCTGCATGGAAACGGCTGCTGTGGAACTTGTTATTCTGTCCGCATTACTTGTCTATAATGTTAGTAATGCTGCTCAGATTCGCTGAACTCTGCCGCACAAAAAGCCCAATATCTCCAGTGATGGAGCTGCACTCAATTGGTTTATAGCACGCCTTCAATCAGCATGAAGTAAATATACACTATGGCCACATTATTAGAAACACCGGCCTGGTACTTGCACTCACTGGCCATTTTGTTGGAAACGCAGACTTTGTAAATATGCTTAGTGGCCACTTTACTAGAAACCCCTACCTGTATTTTCACACACTGGCCACTTTATTAGAAACACCTACCCTGTACTTGCTCTCACTGGCCACTATATTAGAAACACCTACCGTGTAATTTAACTCACTGGCCACTTTATTAGAAACACCTACCCTGTACTTGCTCTCACTGGCCACTTTATTAGAAACACCTATCTTGTAATTGAACTCACTGACCACTTTATTAGAAACACCTACCCTGTGCTCTCACTTATTGGCCACTTTTTAGAAACACCTACCCTGTACTTGCTCTCACTGGCCACTTTATTAGAAACACCTATCTTGTAATTGAACTCACTGACCACTTTATTAGAAACACCTAACTAGTATTCTCACTTACTGGCCACTTTATTAGAAACACCTAACTAGTATTCTCACTTACTGGCCACTTTATTAGAAACACCTACATTGTAATGTAATTCACTGGCCAGTAGAAACACCTTTATTAGAAACACCTACCCTGTATTTTCACTCACTGGACACTATATTAGAAACACCTACCCTGTATTTTCACTCACTGGACACTATATTAGAAACACCTATCCAGTACTCTCACTCACTGGCCACTTTATTGGAAACACCTACCTGTACGCCGACTCCACTGGCCACTATATTAGAAACTCATACTTTGCACTACTGCTCAGTGGACATTATATTAGAAACACAGACCTTGTACTTGCACTTACTGGTCACTTTATTAGAAACACCTACCTTGTAAATGAACTTACTAGCCACTTTATGAGAAACACCTATCCAGTACTCTCACTCACTGGCCACTTTATTGGAAACACCTACCTGTACGCCGACTCACTGGCCACTATATTAGAAACTCATACTTTGCACTAATGCTCAGCAGCCACTATATTAGAAAAACCCACCTTGTACTTGCACTTACGGGCCATATTATTAGAAACACCAGCCTGTATGTGGTGTATAGGTGCACAGTCCTGTACTGCTGCAGTACTGTCTGTTTCCTTTCAGCCTCTCCAGTGACACAATGGCAGGCTGTAATTAAAGCTGGTGGTGCCTGGAAACACCGGACCACATTAGTGCTGTGACATTTCAGCTACAGTGATACCAGAAATGATGAGTGACCGTACACGCAGAATCCATTAGGAGATGCAGGTACGACCAAAGGAGCCCAGGCAGCCCAGGAGAGCCGTAAAGCGGCCTTTCTCCAGCCTGTCACGTCCTTGCTGCCGATAATGAAACGGCTCCTGTAGTCTCCTACGGCCGTGGAGGGAACCATTTCTTTATAGATGACAAAATTTCCCCCCGTAACATCCACACTGTGTCGCAGTCTTCAAAAGGCTAGGTCGCAGAAACTTTTGTTAGCGCGCGTTTAAGGATGCAGCTTTGCTCCAGCCCAGGCTGACTAATTAGGAGGCCATTTGTCACAAGGATGCCAGAGGTTTAGAGGGCAACGAAAAGAAAGAAAAGAAGAGAGAAAAAAACCCTCAAAGCCACAGAGCACAGAGATCCCATTACAGCGATTCTCCACTAGAGTTATTTCAAAGCACCTGCTTCAATTCTTCTATTCATTTAACAGCTCCTCGCAAACCAACCTGAGCGATAGTCTAATCCTCAATTACTCAACTCTGCTGCTTCACAGGAGGAACCTCCGGCTCTTCTGTATTCTTATAGACTCTATAAATGAAAAAAAGGAAGGGCAATGGTTTTACACTGGGCCAGCACACGCTTCAACCTCCAACGGCACCATTTTTTTGTAGTTAATAAAAGGCATGTATGAATCAAGAGTGAAATGTCATTTGTGGGATTAACCTGATCTGGGATCATAATATGGATAGTTCCCAAATGGAAAGTGATATATCAGGTCAGGGCACAGATGCGTTAGGGAGCAAGGTAGCGTGACTGAAAATTCATTTCTTGGGTCACAGTCACTTGTTTTAGAGGAAGGTAAATGAAGCATTTGCAGTCTTGTACCCCAACTGGACCCCTATATGAGTCTTCCACGTAGTCTTGTACCCCAAATGTCTCAAGTTGGACTCGGATGTCATAGTCTTAAGACCCCAGAGACTTGACTCAGATTTGTAGCCCTAGAGACTCAAGACTCAGTTTAGACTTGCACTCAATTCGGCCTCAGACTCTAGAGACTTGAGAGTTGACTCAGACACGACTTTGACTTGAACCTCAGACACTCTGACTTGACACAATGAACCTCAGACACTCTAGAGTAAACTTAAACTTAAACCTCAGACAAACTGACTTTACGTGATGTTCCAGAGACACTTCAGATCCGAACTTGGCTTTGTACCACAGACACCTGTAGACTCAACCTGAACTTGAACCTCAGACACTCCAGACTTGACTTAGTCTTGCATCACAGACACTCTAGACTAAACTTAAACTTGAACCACAGACAACCTGACTTGACGTGATGTACCACAGACACTCTAGATTTGAACTTGGCTTTGTACCACAAACATTCTGACTTGACTTGGACTTGCACCTCAGACACTTCAGACTCGACTTGGTCTTGCACCTCAGACACTTCAGACTCGACTTGGTCTTGCACCTCAGACACTCTGACTTGACTTGAACCTTAGACACTCTAGACCTGCCTTGGACTTGGTTTTCAGGTACACCTGACCTGGCTTGGACCTGGTCCTCAGGCACACCTGACCTGGCTTGGACCTGGTCCTCAGGCACACCTGACCTGGCTTGGACCTGGTCCTCAGACACTCTAAACTCAACTTGAACTTGAACCTCAGACCCACTGACTTCACTTGATGTATCACAGGCACTCTAGACTCAACTTGAACTTGAACCTCAGACATTCTATACTTGACCTGGACTTGGACTTCGGACACCCCAGACTTGACTTTACATGAACCTCAGACACTCTAGACTTAACTTGAACCAGAACCTCAGACACTAGACTATAAACTTTTGCTTACATCACAGACTCACATTCAAAACTCAAGTCAGTCTCACACCCAGAGGTAGAACACATATGGGACGTCTTAGACTTAGATCTAGTGTTTAGTTCTATAGTGGATGGCAAACCTTCAACTCTTTGAACATGGGCACAAGAACCATGCTTCCCTTCACCAGAAGCTCATCTGATTTAGTTAGTACAGGTTAGTACCGGTTAGAGGATCTTCATGGATTCACTTACATCAGGAAATTCAAGTGTTTGGATGAAACAGTCTCCCAAAAATAGTCTGATAAAAACTATTCAACTTAATCCTCAAGCGAGAATGTAAAGTAGAGTCAAAGAGAATTTAAAAAAGGATTTTTATAATGGATAAGAGAGTATCATTGCTTTAAGAGTTGAAATCGGGTAAAGGTGCAAATAAACTGTGCAGAGGAGATTGGGCTAAATAAAGAGGCGAAGCGACCCCACCGTGGCATCCGGTCACACATGCATAGTTAAAACAAAAGCATTTGCTTATAAGAGTTTTTAGCTGTACATTTCTGTCGACCTCAGGCCAACCCCACTCCAACACACACACACACACACACACACACACACACACACACACTGATAAATGCCAGAACACTCTGCTTCTCTTAGAGAGAGAGAGAGAAATAGAGAAACAGTGAGACAGAAATGGGACAATGAAGGTAGGGAAGAATTAGAGAGAAAGAAGAGGTAAAGAGAGAGAGAGAGAGAGAGAGAGAGAGAGAGAGAAAGGCCAGAGTCAAAGAAAGAAAGGTAGGAAGAGAGGAGAGAGTGAGTGAGAGAGTTTGAGAGGAAAGAGAGACTACACAGAGCTGATGGTGAGTTTATGCTCCTGTGTTTTTACAGTTGCTTCGTCTGAATCTAAAGAGTGGAAAGTAGGGACTGATTCAGAGAGAGAAAGGTTGAAAAAAAGAAACCTGAGTAAAGATGAGCAGAGGCATGTGGAAGTAGGAGAAGGTAAAGGTATAGCTCAGAAGGATTACCATCTGTCTGACAACTCCAAGAACCCATTTATAATCTACTGCACTGATTAAACCTATTCAAACAGGGCTCTTTGGCTGTGGTCCTCCAGGACCAGTGGATCCAACACCGGACTTCCTTGCTATGTCTGAAGTAACGATCTCATGTCTTCAAAAGGGCAACTCAATAAGAGAAGATGCCGCTTATGTGAAGCCCCTGATACGCCAAACTAAAGGCAGATGGATATAATCAGACACTAATTGGTGATCATGGATGAACCCGTAGTCTTTGCAATGTGTCCAATGTGTTTTCTGGTTATTCCAAACTTGTAGTGGAAGTCCAGACCAGGAACCATTTAGGAGGCTTTGTTTGAGCACATTGAACCCTAGAGTTATCATTCAGTTATTAGGCCTAATGCAAAAACTATTATGAAGTATTTGGAAACCATTCATAAGTTTGGTGGAGTCCCACGGGGTTCTATTTTAGGGTTTCTTTAGTTAGCTCAAATGTCTATTTGAGGGTTTCTTTACTTTAATACATTGCAGCCATGATTGGCATACATTGCAGAAAGTCCACTCTGGAGTCCCACAGGGTTCTATTTGAGGGTTTCTGTAGTTTATGCTAACTGTGGCAGTAATGTGGTATAAAAGTGAAGAACTGAAGAGTGGGCATACGTACTGGGTTTAATGGGTCAAAGACCACAGCCCACAGTAGTGCCTAGTGCTGGTGTTGACCCATGCTCCACTCCAGATATGAATCAGCACCTTCCTTCCTCCGGTGTGGGGTGTTTACCGTCTCCCTAGAAATGTACTGTATGTTTGCCCAATGGGTACGAACCGCAAACACACTGCAGTTGTTATATAAAGCAGTGAGTCAAACACACAATTCCTTCCACAAGGCTTTGAATGACACGTGGGTTATGAGACATCATGTCTGCGGATGCCCCGGGGGTCAGACGGAGGAGCTGGTTAGCTGGCGGTGTAATTTATGACACGTCGCTCAGACCACACAGCACAGATCACGTTTATGTGCTGTTCGCGATATACAACGCAGCAATAAAGAAAAGAAACACCCAGGGCTGAACACAGAGGAGCTGGAGCTCCAGTCAGGAGGAGAAAAATGGGCCGGAGCTGCCAAGGTCTGGACTACAGCTGACAGCTTGATGTTGTAGTTACGCTATGAAATACAACAAAGTGTTATGGCTATTACAATGGCAGTATGTCTCTGCCTTTGTAGAAGAGCTGTTTGGGATTTTCATTCTTTTAGAAGGTGTTTTGCTTTGGAGCAGGAGGTGAGGAGAACGCTGCGGAACAAAAGTTATTTAACTTTGGAAAAATGAACTTTGCAAGAAATACAGAGTGCAATGAGTTAATTAACCCAGAAGAAAGAAACACCGAGCTAACGGTCTGCTGCAGCTCTGTACGACATTAGTTTGATGATGATTCTCCAGAAGAGTTTTACTGCAGGACTAATCACACAAGAGCAAAATGAAGGAATTCAATCAACCCCTCAAAAAGTATATGGCCTGCCGACGTGCCGAAAGTGTCATTACAAATCTTTATTACCAAAGAAAAGCAGAACCCCCAGTAGTTACTGAGCAATACACCGCAGTGTGTAATAAGCCTTAAGGGGAGTGTTAAGGGGTTAAAGTGCCTTTCTTGAATCTTCAGCTATTGTACATCAAATTTGACATAAAAATTATGATGTAATGCAAAACGATATGTTCATGGTTCATGTACATGTACATTGTAAATATGTGCGGTGTAAATAAGGTATTTCATGCAAGGCTAATTTGCAGTGTAAATCTAATGTGCAGTGTAAATATATACACTGTAACTATGAGCAGTGTAAATATAATAAACAGTGTAAAGATATACACTGTAAATATGAACAGGCTAAATATAATGAGCAGTGTAAAAATAATGTGCTGTGTAAATAGATGCAGTGTAAATATAATGAGCAGTGCAAATATGAGCAGTGTAAAAATAATGTGCTGTATAAGTATGTGCAATGTAAATATATGCAGTGTAAAGATAATGTGCAGTGTAAATATTAGGTGCAGTGTGAATATATGCAGTGCACATATGTACACTAAATGTATACACTGTAAATATTTGCAGTTTAAATAAAATATTTAATGTAAATATATGTTGTGCAGTATAAATATTTGTAGTTTTTAAATAAATATTAAATGTAAAAATATTGTGCAGTATAAATATTTACTGTGTAAATATACGGTGAAGTGTAAATATAATGTGCAGTGTAAGTACATGCAGTGTAAATATATTCAGTGTAAATATATTCAGTGTAAATATATGCAGTGTAAATATATTCAGTGTAAATATATACAGTGTAAATATTAGGTGCATTGTAAATATATGCAGTGTAAATATATTCAGTGTAAATATATGCAGCGTAAATATATTCAGTGTAAATATATGCAGTGTAAATATATGCAGTGTAAATATTAGGTGCAGTGTAAATATATGCAGTGCAAATATATTCAGTGTAAATATATACAGTGTAAATATTAGGTGCAGTGTAAATATATGCAGTGTAAATATATTCAGTGTAAATATATGCAGTGTAAATATGTACACTGTAAATATTTGTGGTTTAAATAAAATATTTAATGTAAATACATTGAGTAGTGTAAATATGGGCAGTGTAAATATAATGTGCAGTGTAAATATATGCAGTGTAAATATGTACACTGTAAATATTTGCAGTTTAAATAAAATATTAAATGTAAATACATTGTGTAGTGTAAATATGTGCAGTGTAAATATACTATGCAGTGTCATTAAATGCAAATGTAATGTAAAATGTAAATACATTGGACATTGTAAATATACTTTTCAGTGTAAAAATGTGGCGTGTAAATCTAATACCAAACCGTTAAAACACTGCATGGTTTAATGCTGGCGAGACGCTTTGGAATAACAGAGACCGGCAGACAAGCAGATGAACAAACAGTAACAACACACCCATCGTCTCGCTCACACACACCTTAAGGTCACCACACAGTGTGAAGGGTCAGCTGTGCTTAGCGCAAGCATGAGATTGGCAAACGGATTAAACAAGCAATCCAGATTACCCCAAAACCCTCCACATGGCCCTGTGTCCCTCTGTGTCTTCTGCAAATTCAACCTGATGGTTTATGAAAAAGAGAAAGCGTCTTCTAAAAGGAGTTTTCTAACATGACAAAAAGTACAAAGAACCACATCGTTCTGGACACGTGACATAAAACAGTGGATACACGGCTAATACATAATGGAAATCATATTCATAACACACTCCTGACCTACATGCACACTATTTGGCTTGATCATGCATATGTGTGTGTGTAAAGGAAGAGACAAATGCATGGCGAGCAAGCTAAGGCTTAATGCCAGGACATATTTGGTGTCTGAACTTGGTTGCTAAAACTCGTCCTGGTGTGGCTGACACATAAAGGACCCATCAGCCCACCCATATAGCCCACCATTTATTATTGTCTGAACTGTCCACTTTAATTCAGGTGTTCTCATTTGCATTTACAGTGCCAATGTTTTCACAACTATGCAGAGATATGGTTCTAAGGCAGGTTCCTCAGGGACCTCTAGATAGCCCAGATTTTATCTCCAAACCCAACCAACATATCGGGAAAGAGCAAAAATGTAGACTGTTTGGGGGTCCCTGAGGACCAATTTGAAAACCACTGCTCTAGTAAGCAAGGAATGGGGTGGTGGGGGATGCAGTGGACAGGAAGAACTCCCTAAGAGCAGGAGGAAGAATCAGAATCCATGAGTAGAGCCCATCCTCCTTTGGTCAACACTGGATAGATAGGCAGCATATAAGTAAATAACTAATATAGAGTAATTAATTCTGTAATGACACACAGTATCATTGAGGCAAATTATCAACAGGTCTTATAGCACCCCCTTCTGGAGAATCTTCAGCCTGCTCAGTGTAGGTGAGTGAGTGTAATCAATTGGCAGAAATATTCCGATTCATCAATGAGAACCAATGATATATGTTGGAAGCCCATCAGAAGTTCTCTAAAAAGTGTGAACTTCTGAAAAAATGAATTTCTAATTGTGATGAGGATGTAACACCAGTAGAATGGAAATTTATTTTTTTCCTCTCTGTGCAAAAAACATGCCTTCCATTACTGTTCGGATGTGCTATGTTTTTTCCATGTTTTTACTCTGTATAAAACTCCAGGCTTTCATTCTTGTTGGATGTGCTTTGTTTATGTTCTAAGTTTATTTATGTTAGCATATTTTGCTTTGTTTAAGTTGAGGCCTTTTTTCCTTGTTTTTTGCAAGCTTAATTGCAGATTGTATCAGTAATCAGTTTTTAGCAACACCTATTAATGTTTTTTTCAATCAAATAAACATGCCATGATTTTACTCTTTATAAAGGCTGAGGCTTTTGTTCTTTTTTGCTTACACTATGTTTTTTTGAAATTCTATTTTTTATTACTTTGTTTTTTATTCTGTATAAAAGTCAAGGTTTTTACTGTTGTTGGTGCACTGTGTTTCTGAAAGCTTATTCTTTGTGTTACCATGTTTTACTGTCTATAAAAGCTGAGGCATTAGTTTTTGTTGGACATGCTATTTTGTCTTGAAAGCTTATTTTTTTAACTGTATAAAAGTTAATATGTTTTTTTCACACACTTATTCTGTGTTACCATGATTTTGTTCAAAATAAAAGTCAAGGTTTTCTTTCCTGTTGGATGTTTTTTCACAAGCGTATTCTTTGTGTTACCCTATTTTTACTCTGTAAGTCAAGGCTTTCGTACTTGTTGGATTTAAAAATCATAAACTCTTATTGTTCAAAATAAGAGTTTACACACTGCAGCCAACCTCCCTGGACGTGGCCGCAGGAGGAAAATTGATGACAAATCAAAGAGACGGAAAATATGAATGGTAACAAAAGAGAAAGGTAAACTTCAAGCTCAAGGAACATCAGTGTCAGATCGCACCATCCGTCATTGTTTGAGCCAAAGTGGACTTTGTGGGAGACGACCGAGGAGGACACCATTGTTGAAAACATGATTTGAATTATTTCTGAGACCATTGTGGGTTTTTCTTTCATCAACCGAGGGGTACCAACAATTTTTTCCACATGTGTATGTTAGTAGCAAAAAGGAAATACTGATTAAACATTCCACCATTTGTCATAAATTGCCATCTGTTGTTATGACAGATTATGTCCTGTTATACAACAGTCATAAACTCACAATGTGACACAAACTCTGATCAAGCACTGTAGCATGAATATCAACAATCACGAAAAAAGTGTGTGTTATAACTGATATATTAATGAACATAACCTGCCATGAGAATGTGACATCTGTTATTGGCTATGGCAGTCTTATGAAGCCGGGTTCAACTAAAGGGTTCCAGAGGCAGGTGTAGAATATCTGTGAATAAGTAGCTAAAGTCCATACAGGCCTAAAATCATCTCTCACTCACCTCAAAACATGTTGAGATGTTAGGTGACCTCACATAAACACACTGTATAACACACTGGCATATACAAACATGGACAGAAGTACATTAGCATAGCTAAAAACAGCAGTAATGGTGTTGGTAATGGTTCATGGATAACAGTGTGTCTATTAGAAATGACTGCACACCTCCACACACTTCGAGAAGAGTGCTTGTGGATTTAGGCCTGCAGTTTCAGGATGTTAATTGGTAGACGTGACAGTGGGGGCATGTTCAAGTGAGGAGAGGCAGGTTGGGCGAACAAGCCGGTAATCAATAATGGTCTGCGCCTGTGCGTGGATGTACTTGTGTGTGTGTGTGAGTGTGTGTGGTTTTTCCTCAGTAGGCTGTCGGAGACCTGAGAGAGACGGGATCAAGCACAGAGCCAAGACAAAAGAAAGTCTGCTTAGGCTGGGCGTGCACTACATGACTTACAAAATCCTAACAGATTTCCAGAGCGGCGAACGTTTCACACTTCACGTCAGCCTTTTACGGAAGCTCTTGTCTTTTCTTGTCAGAAGGGCGTGCACGCTAGATGATAAGGCCAAGAGCTAAGACACTCAAAGGCACTGCTACGAAAATACTGGAACCCCCTCATACACCCAAATCCCAGCATTATCACATGGCACAAATAAAGCTGACACCGGGCTGGGCTATCAATCACTCTGGAGTTCTTTCTGCAGGTGCTTTAGTGGCAGTCCTACTGCTAACATAGACCTGTATGTAGAAGTTCTTCTAGGTTCAGCCATGTAACTCCTCTGCTGCGTTCTCATAACAGTTCCACCGACCAACGGCACCAAAAACAAGTAGGGAAACTGTAAACGAGGATTTTTACCTCACTATCATATAATGCTGGTCTTATGCCGAGTCATTTACATTTACATTTAAGCCATTTAGCAGACGCTCTTATCCAGAGCTTTGCTATTTATTTAAAAAAAACCTCAGCTAGTTAGAGTAGACTAATAATTCAAAGATACCTCTAAGTTTAGACTCTACTAAACACAAGTCAATAAGGTGACCATAGTACTCTGCTATTCGTCCAAGTATTCTCAGAAGAGGTGGGTCTTCAGTCTGCGTTTGAAGACAGCGAGCGACTCGGCCGTTCGGACACCCAGGGGAAGCTCGTTCCACCACTTTGGTGCAGGACAGAAAAAAACCTGGACGCTTGTCTTCCATGGATTTTGAGGGATGGCGGGTCGAGCCGAGCCGTACTTGAAGCTCGAAGGGCTCTAGGTGCGGATCGGCTTTTGACCATTGCCATCAAGTACGGAAGGGCTGGCTGGTCCATTCTTGGCTTTGTAGACCAGCATCAGGGTTTTGAATCTGATGCGGACAGCAGCTACAATGTGTCGTATATTCTTTCTTCATTCTATACGGGTCCCCATGCAGTTCCTGCCTCCCTGAATGTCCCAGCGCGGTGGCCATCCATCCGGGCAAGGCAGTCTGGAAATCACGGCCAACGCTGAGATCGCTGTCGGGCCGTGCGTTTGCCGGGCTGCTGAAACCCAGTGAGGCATGAAGAGACATCATGTTTGTGGCTGCGGGAATGTCATTAATTAAAATGCCCATAAATGCTCCAGCTACTGATCATAATGACGCTGCCCAAATACAGCGAGGCTGCAATCAGTGCGATCACTCAGCCATGCGCGGAGATTTGCGTGTGTGTTGTCTATGTGTGTGTGTGTGTGTGTGCATGCATGTACACACACACACACACACATAGAGTAAAGCGAAAATGCCATGTTCACGTTGGGATGAAAAGCAAGAAAAGAGAAGTGTGTGTATGTGTGTGTGTGTGTGTGTGTCCAAAAGTGATGCCATGAATTTAGGCTATACGATTTGCACAAAATACATTAAATCTTAGGAAATTGGTAATTGTGTTGATGGAATATCTTTTATTCATGTGAAAATGATTTGAATCAATTTGAATCAAGTGAATTCAGTGAATCACTTAAGGGTTTTTTTCCACCGTACATTTGTTTATATAATATAAATAAAGCAATAAGCCACTTGAGGCCTTGGCTTATTCTGCATTTACAATTTGACAGTAGAGGGATGATGGAAAACCAGCTGTTCCAGCTGTTCCGCCAAGAGTTCGATTTCCCCAATTATACAATAATACAGACTTTAGAGTGTTTAAAACATCAGTAAACAGTAAAATGGTGGTGGACACCATCATCCCACACAGCCTGGTATGCCATATCTACTCCAGTAATGTCACTGCAACACAGGCTGCAAGGCAATGCATTTAACAGTAGGTGCCATAGTATACAGTGTAAACTACAGTACTGATAAATGTGTGCATAAAAACTTCTTAGAATCTATTTTAACCCCTTAAACAGCCTATGGCCTGCAGGTGGGCCGAAAGTGGGCCAAGACCTCTATTACCAAAGAATGGCTCCACCAGTTTGTACAGAAGTCCCTGTAGTTACTGAGTAATCCACCTAAGTGTGTAATAAGTATTTCTGTGTTAAAGGGTTATGAGTATAAAGAAGAGTATAGACTGGCATTGTTTCTCTTCAACAAACTCCACTGTGTGAGGCTGCACTATAGCCTGCCTAGCTTTCATTGTGAGTTGCTTATTTGCTTCGAAATGGCCATATATCACAGCCAGCAAGGGCTGGACTCAAATAATAACAGTGTGAATTCTGTGACTATCACACAGAACAAAGTAATGGAGAAAGGGATTGAGACTTGGGGTGAATAAAGGTTGCTTTTATAGATAGGAAAAAAAACATAGTGCATCCAACAAGAACGAAAGCCTCATGTCTTTCATGCAGCGACAAACCTGGTCTGTTTGAGAAACATCTGCCTCTTTTCTGTCGTAATACTTTACAACCGACTCCAACCGTATCTCAAACAGCCAGATTTTAGAACCAGAGTTCTATCAGAGAGTAATGGATGTTTTCCTTCGCTCCAATCCATTAGCAGGGTAAGACGCAGGTGTTAAAGCTGTCCAGAGTGGATTTGGCCTCTAGCATGTTGCTGGTGGAGTGTTAGAGGCAGGTGCATTGATGGACAGAGCAGATTAAAGGCTGCCTTATTAACACAAAGTGAACATACTGAGACTGAGGGAGCAGGTATTGATGTTTCTATGACGCACTGTTATCTGTAACAGGGAATTCGGGAGTACATTGCGCTATGCTCGACATGATCACTATGAATATTACATATTTTAGGAGTTGCTTTGGCAACTGGTCATAATTACAATTGGTGGCAATCAAGCTATTTGAATTGTACTGAATTGAATTGAATTGAATTAAGAGAGAGAGAAATTGAGAGAGAGTATATATTTTAGGTATGTTTCCACACACAAGTGTAAATGAACTGTGTATGTGTGTGTGTGTGTGTGTGTGTGTGTGTGTGTGTGCATGCGTCAAAAGTGGACCTGTCTCACAGCGTGTGTTTCTGACAGGGTGGTTCTGGATCAGCTCAGTTACACAAATCCCTCCTGCCCTGCTTTCCTGCACTCTCTACAGCTCCATAACACACACACACACACACACACACACACACACACTTACTCACGTACACCTCTGGATGGACTGAAGGCTCAGCTTTTAGTTTGGAGTCAGACACAGAAACTCACTTCAAGATAAGGAGATGATGTGAAAAACAAACAAACCCACACACAAACAAACAAACAAACAAATAAATAGATTTAAACATATTAATGGAACAAACTTGTCTTGTTGATGTACTGTGGCATCTGGAATTGGGCCTATAGTCTGCTGTAATGGTGGGTAAAAGTGGTAGCCGCTATACTTTCATCGCCACATTTAGATAGCGTTATTAAATCAGGCCTCCTACTATCAAATGATAATATCAGGCTGGGAGGATGAAGGCTAGGATGTGCTGTTTCCAACTTCCATGAACTGTCAAGCTGATGCTAATGCAGAGTCATTAGACAGCTCAACATGCTTGAAGGAGAACACTAGCCACGAGGCTCCGCAGACTAAGCCACTGACACTATGGCCTGAGGATTGCAAGTTCGAATCCTGGGTCATGCAGCTTTGCCATCAGCAGCCAGAACCTGAGAGAGCACAATTGGCCTTACTCTCTTTGGGTGGGTATATGGTGCGCTCTCACCTTTCATCACTCCAATTTGTGATGCTGGCTGATGAATCAAAACTGGGGATCCGGAGCATTTCTCCAAGCCTGTCGGCTGCCTAGTGATGCTGCATTGGCGGCAATTTCAAAAGAGGTAGAGGCTGACTTAACATGAATGGGAAGAGGCATGTGCTTGTCCTCACCTTCGTAATGTCAGAGGGGGGAGTCCTAGTGAGTGGGTGGGTTAGTTGGCTCAGCTAAATTGGGAAGAAACCTGGGTAAAAAATAAAACACGCTAGGAGGACAACATTAAACCAGTGATGAGAGTTGCATAACATTGTAAATCAATGGTTCCCAACCCTGGCCTTGGAGGACCCTCTGTGTTTGCTCAGCTCCGAACTCACTGATTCAACTAATCAACAAACAATCAAGATGATCAAGTTGATGGTGGCCCTATTATTATATACCACAACCTTCTATAAAGTAGCTAAAACATCTAAAACATCTAAAAAACCAAATGAAACCCAGTAGTTTTCTTTGGTTTAAAGAAATAACACACTTGGTCTATCCACATTCACCTTGTTCTTGGACGCAAAGCTCAAAAATCATCTACTGGGTTTAAGAAGTTAAGAGTTAAGCCTTAATCTTAACTTTAACCCCTAACCTAATGCTAACCCGGAACATGGTTCCTTCCTAGTGATGTAAATTTTAATAGTAATGAAGTGTTGGCCTAGATACAGGGTTTGAAGTGTCTTAAAGGGTTAACCAAATCTTAATCTTCAACCTTAAACTTCAACCCATATCCTAATGCTAACCCCAAACCTGCTTCCTAACTCCTAAAAACCTGTCGTATAGTCATTTAGTATACCAGAGTTGTAGTGATGTAAATTATAATAATAATGAAGTGTGTGCCTACAAAACCTTAATCAATCTTAGACTTGAACCTAAAACCTAATTCTAACCCCAAACCTTGTTCTTAACCTAACATGAATCTTAACTTCTACCCGAAACATAATCTGAAACTTGGCCCTAAATCTAACCTTACCCTAAACTAAAACCCTAATCCTGACTTTGGATCTAATTCTAAGCCTAACCCATAATCTAATGCTAACCCTAAACCCGCTTGCTAACCCCTTGCACCTAAAGGTAAGAATTCAGTTATTAGTCCTAAAGCAAAAACTTTTGTATACTATTGTACCGTTGTTCAGTGTACCAGATTGTGTGGCATGCCACAGGGTTCTATTTTAGGGCATGTTTAAGGCCTATTTTAGGGGGTTCTATTTAAGTGGTATAAAAACAGTAGTTCAAAGAAATACCACGCTTGGTCTTTCCATATTCACAGTGTCATTTGCACGCAAAGCTCAAAGATCATTGCCTTCATCTGATCATAAGAAAAAGATATTCTGGAGAAACAGACGCCTGGAGATGCAGGCCACTGTCCGCTTCACTGATCTATACCAGAGGCATTTGGAGTGCATTAGAGAGAGGGAATCTATTATACTCCATTCTCCTCTCCACTGAAATCCAATAAGCAACAGCAGAGAAGAGGGCAAGACAAATAAAGAAACTTAAAAAAGAGCTGAAAATGACATCACCTGCTTCAACTAGTATCTCACGCCGTTCTTCTTCAATTGGATCATTCAAGAGTCAAACCAGAACCCAATAGGACTTTGTATTTCATGGTATTAAAGGCTTGAACATCATTTAAAACCAATATGGTTGCAGATAAAAGTAAAAAATGGAGACCTTTAAAATGTGCTGGCAAAACAGCTCTGACCAGTCGAGGCATGGACTCCACAAAAGACCTCTTAAGGTGTCTTGTGGTATCAGCAGCAGATCTTTTAACCCTTTCACAAGTGTGTTCTAGCTACCTGTGATGGTTCTTACAGCACAGGCACTGCTGAACTGAGGTGGAACTGAAAATTCCTGCATTTGTGGGATGCACTGTATGTTGTGGGAAGACTAATCAGTGGATGGATTTGCTGAATGTTGAGATCCCAACATCCAGGTGGGCCTGGACTTCATCAATGTGCCTTGGTTCCCTTGTGGTCCTTCCATGGAGCACTCTTTTGGCAGGTATTGACCGCTGCATACTAGGAACACCCCACAAGACCTAGCCATCACATTTTGACCCTCGCCAGAGTGACTTAACGTTCTTAAGCAAAATAGTACCATGATTCCAGGAGGGGGTTCTGTAAGTTCACACAGTGCCAGTTCCCTCTCATCCTCCTCCTTTACTGGCCATTGGCTGGTCCTTCCAGACTGTACGTCCCTGTAATGATTTGCCATTGCTTGGACACTGATTGCTTTATGGACCTGTATGACACTCTAACTCACTGACCGGGTCGAATGTCCTGCAACTGGAGTGCCATTATGTGTCACCTGACCTGCAGTTTAAGTCTCTTTGTAGTGGTTTAAGCCACATTAATCGACTTACTACAGAACAAAAAACTCAAGCTCAAGCTCTCTTTAAACTCTTATTCTGTATTCTGACAGTAAGTAGATTGACCCTACCTTATCTGAAGTCTTGCAGGCTATCCTGTCAGAGTCTCTGCCTTTGTCTCATTCAACCCAGTAAAATCTGCCCCTACGGAAGCTGGACTAACATAGATTCTTTCTAACTAAAAGTGAGCTTTCAGCACTGAATTTACCATTTGCTAAAATCTAATCTGAATCTAACATTAACCTTAACTCAAAACCTAGCCCTGACTTTGGCTCTAATTCTAAGCCTAAACTTAACTTCAACCCATAGCCTAATGTTAACCTTGAACCCTTAAATCTGAAGTTATAAATTCAGTTATTAATCCTTAAACCGAAACCATGGATAGTCATTTAGTATACTAGATTTTGTGGGGTGCCACAGGGTTCAGTTTTAGGTTCTATTTATGTGATGTAAATTATAAACATAATGAAGTGTGGGCCTACATACAGGGTGTAAGTCTAACCTTAATCTTGACCTAAGTTAAGTAAGTTAAGTTAAGAAACTTTAATCCTAAAGCAAAAACCATTGTATAGTCATTCAGTACACCAGATTTTGTGGGGTACCACAGTTTTCGGTTCTATTTATGTGATAACTTATAATAGTATAATAGTAGTTATAACTGATAATAGTAATAAAGTTTGGGCCTACATACAGGGTTTAAACCTAACCTTAATCTTCACTTCAACCCATAACCTAATTCTAACCCTAAACCTGGTTCTTAACCTAACCTGAATCTTAACTTCAACCCAAAACCTAATCTGAAGCTTGGCCCTCACCGTAATCCTAACCTTAACTAAAAAACAAAAAACAAAACCTAATCTTGACTCTGGGCCAAATTCTAGACGTAACCTGAACTTCAACCCAATGCTAACCCTAAAACTAGTTCCCCACCCCTTAAACCTGAAGTTGAGTCAGTTATTAATCCTAAAGCAAAAACCATTGTATAGTCATTTAGTATATCAGATTTTGTGGGGTGCCACAGGGTTCGCTTTTAGGGTCTATTTAGGTGATGTTAATTATAATGGTAATGGAGTGTGGGCCTACATACAGGGTTTAAAAGGTTTTAAGGGGTTAATTTAACCTTAATCCTAACTTCAACCCTAATCCTAAACCTAACCTTACGCTAAACCCAAAACGTAATCCTAAATCCGGCCCTAATTCTATGGCTAACTTGAACTTCAACCCATAACGTACTGCTAACCCTAAACCTGGTTTCTACCCCCTTAAAGTTATTAAAGACAAAGTTAGTAGTTAGTAATCCAATACAGCACAAACTATTGTAATTTGTGGGGTGCCACATGGTTCAATTTTAGGGTGTATTTATGTGATGTCAATTATAATAGTGATGAAGTGTGGGCCTACAGTTTAAGGGGTTAACCTAACCTTAATCGTAGCGTCAACCCACAACGTAATCTGAAACTTGGCTCAAAATCCTAAACCTAACCTAACCCTCAACTTAAAACCTGTTCCTACTCTTAAGTCCTACTCTCCCAGGTCTTTAATCTAACCCTAACCTTAACTTCACCCAAATCTCCATTCTTATCCTAAATCTGGAACATCCAAATAAAGTGGGACCAAAAGATGCCAGCCTGTGTTTACTGAGATGGTCCCCACGAAATTTGCAGCACATCTTCACAGTGATCCAACAGCACTGTTAGATGTTCATCCAGGGTAGGACTATATAAAAAGTCATCAGATTTTCAGAGCAGGTTTCTGATCATACTAAATGTAGTTGTTGGGCATGAATGGGTTAAGAGGAGCATATCGATTAGCCTCGGTGTTAGCCATGTCTGCTAGATTGCATAGAGGAGCTCCGTCATTTGAACTGTTATGTTTTGTATGATCAAAGAGCGAGGTGTAAAAAAGAGAGAGCTGGAGAAGTCCAGATCAATCTGAGTCTCTCTCTCTCTCTCGTTCAGTCTCTTTTCCTCACTTCTATCCTTCACTGGCTTCATCTCCGTCCATCTGGCTCTAGCTGAGGATCTCTGTTTCTTCAGTCTTGGGCAAGTGAACAGTAATGGCTGTGGGCAAAAAACTGCAGCCCAGAGATAAAGAGAGCGAGAGAGAGAGAGTGAGAGAGTGAGTGGGAGAAATTGAGGTAGAGAGAGACGGGGGTGGGGTGGGGGGGTGGTATGGGGGGGTTCGGAGTGGAACGAGTTCACACAGTTTTATTGCTGAGTTAGATGTGATGGTCGTTCAGACAACAAAAGGCTTTCAACAAGCTCTTCAACATGAGAGAGAGAGAGAGACAGAGAGTCAGAGAGAGAGAGAGAGAGAGAGAGAGAGACAGAAAGAGTCAGAGAGAAAAACAAAAATAATCAGTCAGACAGCATACAAATTAGAAAATAGTCAGAGAGAGCAAAGAGAGAATCAGAAAGAGAGACAAAAAGAGTCAGAAAAAGAGTCAGAGACAGAAAAATCCAAGAGAGAGTCAAAAAGAGAGACAGAAATAGTCCAAAAAAGTCAGGGAGACAGAAAGAGTCAGAAAGAGAGTCAGAGACAGAAACAGTCCAAAAAAGTCAGGGAGACAGAAAGACACAGAAAGAGAGTCAGAAATAGTCAGAGAGAGACAGAAAGAGTCAGAGACAGAGAGCCATAGAATCCAAGAGAGAGTCAGAAAGAGAGTCAGAGAGTTAGAAAGAGGGAGAGAGTGATAGAGAGACAGAGAGAGACCAAAAGAGAGAAAATCAGAAAGAGAGAGAGAAAGTCCAAGTCAGGAAGAAAGAGAGAGAATCAGTGAGAAAGTCAGAGGGAGAATGATAACGAGTGAGACAGAGAGAGGCTGGAAGAAAGAAATAGAGTCAGAGAGAGAGCGAGAGCGAGAGAGAGGACGAGGCGGAATGTCCTAGCTTCCTGATCTATCAGGCAGAGGCTCCTGAGCTGAGGTGAAACAGTGGTGAGTGAATCTGCTCGTAGGCTCGGTTCTCTGATAGTTCTGTAATGAACGTGTTCTTCAGTCACTGGAACGTGTCTTCATGTCCTCTCCTGTTTCTTTAACTGAGAACACCCCACTGGGGGCAGCGTGTCCACTGACATCCCCATCTGAACTTGTGTACAGAGGCTTACATTGAGTAAACATTCCTATCATGATGAACCAATAGACATGGTCAAATATAACATACAATATCTGGACAAATGTATTGGGACACCTGCCCATTCACTGTTCACAAATCAAGGGGATTAAAAAGAATTACCCTGCTTTTGCTGGAGGAACTGTCTCTACTGTCCAGAAAAGAAGACTACTAGATTTTGGAGGAGCAATGCTGTGAGGATTTGATTGCATTCAGTGACGAAAGCAGCGTTAGTGAGGACAGGATGTTAGATGATCACCTCCCCTACTCATCCCAAAATTATTGGATGGAGCACCAACCATCATTGCAATATTTGAAGGTTGATTGGTTGATTAATTGATTGATTGATATTCCAACTAAAACTATAAAGCTACTACATAAAGCTTCAAATTATAAAACAGTTTTATTCCCATTAAAACTAGAAGATAATATGAGATATAAGATTTCTCAGTAAGAAAAGCTATTTAATGATGGAACATTATTAAAAGCTTTTATTCCCACTAAACCTAGGTGGTCACAGTAAGTGCTTAGTGTGAAATACTGTTGTAAAGTTTATTTAATTATTAAAACATTTCCTATTTTTCTATTAATATCTAACTAGTATTCTCAATTTTAAAAAGCTACAGTAAAATGATTAAAACATTAGGTGATGAAAGTAAGTATATTCTTAATAAAGTGTAATTATGCTGTATTTTACTATTTCAAAGGTTTTATATAAAGATATTTTATAATATGAAATCATTCAATGTTTTTATTCCCACTAAAACTAGAGGATTATATACATGAGAAAAGGTCATTTATAATATACAATTATTAAACGTGTGTATTCCCACTAAAACAAGGTTTTTAAAGTAAGTGACACAATTATTTATTTTTTCTCAGTGTGAAGTGCTGAAATTCTGAAAAGCCTTTACTGAAGATGAAGTCAGGTATTCTCAGTATACTCTTTTCTACAGTATCGAGTGATTAAATCACTAGGTGATTACTTTGTATGTATCTGGGTGAACTGCTATTATACAGTATTTATTCCCATTAAAAGTAGATGCTAAAGTGAAGTATTCCTTTACATTTACAGCATTTAGCTGACGCTCTTATCCAGAGCGACTTCCAGGGTTACTCATATTACAGAGGTGGGTCAATGTAGTGTTGGGAGTCTGGCCTAAGGACTCTTATTGGTGTAGCGCAGCATAGTCACCCAGACCGGGAATCGAACCCCAGTCTCCCACATGGAGTGGGAGCTCAGTGGCAGGTAGTGGTGTTATCTGTTGCGCCACACCAACCACCTTTAAAGAGCAAAGCTATTATTTAGTATTAAATTATTCTGAAAAAATATAATCACCAACACTAGATGATGAAATCCAGCATATTAAATAAAATGTAATTATTAAACACTTTTATTTTCTACTAAAACTAGGAGATAAAATCAGGTATGGTTAGTTAACCATCTGACTATAATTGCTCTGGAATTATTTTAGGTTGATATGAATCAGAAAAATTTATAATTGGGTTAAAAGACCTTCCAAGTGCTGCTGAAAGAGTTAATGTGGGTTAGTGGGGTTTCGGGGGGTGATTGGGGATCAAGTCCAGGCTGTGTAGCAGTGATCCTGGAGCTGGGCCTCTATTAGCCCAGTGCTGTAATGGGTTCGGCCTCAGTGGATTCAATCGTATCCTGCTTACCCACACTGAGGAAGATGCAAATTGTCAATCTATTTGAATCGTCAAGCTCTCTCTCTCTCTCTCTCTCTCTCTCTCTCTCTCTCTCTCGTTTCCTTTTTCCAGTCAACTGTAACTCTGAATGAATCAAAGAATTTACGGCCATGTTATACCAGCAGCTATGAGCAGTTCGCAGGACTCTGTTCTTTTAGTAAGGAAACTGCAAGTGAATTTTCTTCTTCTACAGAATTCAAAAACTGTAGAAGCGTGAAAATGCAGCATTCACTGCAATCATTCCTTTAATCCTTCTTAAATCAAAACAGACTTGCGCTATTAAATTCCACAGCCCAAGTCCAGACCTAATTACCGAGCTGTGTAGGTTTAGGCCACCTGTTCACAGCAGGACAAGAGAAGAAGCAAAAGGTCAGGACCAAACAAACCTGGAGCAGATATTACAGCTCTGTGCACGTTATCAGGTCCTTTCATACATTCATCAATTTTTCCAACAAAACAGAAAACTTTTTAATGACTAGGATTCTGTGTGTGCCCGTGTGTGTGTGTGTGTGTGTGTGTGTGCAAGTGTGTGTCTACACAACAAGGCCTTAATCACATCATAAAAATAATGGAATTTGACAGCGTAACCATTTAACATAGCGGATATTGTGAGTAAATATTGACGAGTCATTTCTCCCGCCTCTCCCGAGCGCTATTAAACACGGCGGTGAGATTGTGCTGCTAAATGTAAACAGACTACTGAAAGATTAAGTTGAAAGGTTCAGTGTTAGCTGTTATTTTCATAAAGGTTAATGTATTTCTCGTGTCATGTTTTTCCTTCTCCCTCACACACACTGCTTATGCTGAATGAATATGTTGTTGATGACAGACAGCAAAATTAAAATACCTTACTATTACAGTGTTGGCCTACCTATCTACCTACCTACCTATCTGTCTATCTATCTGTCTGTCTATTTGTCTGTCTGTCTGTCTATCTAACTCTGTCTATCTATCTATTAATCTATATGGCTATCTATCTGTCTATCTATCTATCTATCTATCTATCTATCTATCTATCTATCTATCTCTCTGTTTGTCAGTCTATCTATCTGTCTGTCTATCTGTCTGTCTGTCTGTCCGTCTACCTATCTATATAGCTGTCTGTCTATCTGTCTGTCTGTCTAACTCGGTCTATCTATCTATCTATCTATCTATCTATCTATCTTCTATCTATCTATCTGATCTGTCTAACTATATATAGCTGCCTGTCTATCTGTCTATCTATCTATTTAGCTGTCTGTCTATCTATCTATCTATCTATCTGTCTATCTATCTATCTATCTGTCTGTCAGTCTGTCAGTCTAACTGTCTATCTATCTATATAGCTGTCTGTCTATCTATCTATCTATCTATCTATCTATCTATCTATCTATATAGCTGTATGTCTATCTGTCTGTCTATCTATCTATCTGTCTGTCAGTCTAACAGTCATCTATTAATCTATCTGTCTTTCTGTCTGTCTATCTATCTATTTGTCTGTCTATCTGTCTTTCTGTCCGTCTATTTAGCTGTCTGTCTATCTGTCTGTCTATCTATCTATCTATCTATCTATCTGTCTGTCAGTCTGTCAGTCTAACTGTCTATCTATCTATATAGCTGTCTATCTATCTATCTATCTATCTATCTATATAGCTGTATGTCTATCTGTCTGTCTATCTATCTATCTGTCTGTCAGTCTAACAGTCTGTCTATCTATTAATCTATCTGTCTGTCTGTCAATCTGTCTTTCTGTCTGTCTATCTATCTATTTGTCTGTCTATCTGTCTTTCTGTCCGTCCGTCCGTCCGTCCGTCCGTCCGTCCGTCCGTCCGTCCGTCCATCCGTCCATCCATCTTTTAGAAATGCACCACCATTTCCTGTTTCTGTCTAGTGCTCCAAATACATATGTCCACATTTTTGTGGACACCCCTTGCATGAATGCATTCAGCTACTTTAAGTTGCACCCATTGCTACTGCCAATAGAATAGGACTATTTGGAGCAAATAAACATGAACCTATTGGCACCATGCTAATGCCAGGCGTGGGCTAGAGGGGTAAAAAGCACCCCGGCATTGAGCTGTGGAGCAGTCGAACTGTGGTCTCTGGAATGAAGGTTGATGCTCTATTTAATACTTTCGGGAGTTCTGGAGCTGAGGATGAGGTGGGGTGGTGGTCATCCAACATCATGACCACACTAATGCTGCTCTTATCACTGTGTACAATCAAATCCTCGGAGCATTGCTCCAACATTTTGTAGAATGCCTTCATCCCTGCACAGCAGAGACAGTTACTCCAACAAAATAATCCCCTTAACCCCTTGATTTCGGAGGAGACCAAGATGTTCATTTTAGTCAGTAGATGCTTGGTGTGAATGAAAGCAGATGTGTGTTTATTTGGGGTCAGTTTGTATAGTAATATGGTTTTAATGGGAAGCTCAGGCAACTGGAGCAAACCGCTGACAGTTGGCTGCGTCCAAATACTTTCCTAAAATGTATTCTCCAAGATTCTGCTGATCTTGTAGCCATGTGGATCCATAAGCTGGCCAGCTCTGCCAGTATATTTACTGAGGTCCTCAGAGATACAGATCAGCAGAATCGATAAGAGCAGACAGGAAAGAGAGGGTAAAGTATTCAGTAATACAGCAAATGCACAAGATACTGGTGTTCAGACTGTAGTTTGTTCTTCTTCTATCTCCTCTCTCCATCCTGCTCTACTCCCCTCCTCTTCTTCATCCTCTATCAGGCCTCGTGCCCCCAGCACCACGGGAAACTCAGACAACCCGCCTACAGCGTTTCCTTCAGCTAAACTGAGCGCGTGAGTGGAGGAGGTGACTGATTACCATTTCCAGAATATCAGCCTAATATAGGACTGAACTCCTCATATCTTCCCTGGGTGTGTTTATTTATTTCATTTTAAGAATAGTACAGTAAGCGTAGGTCTGTCTATTAAAAACCTGGCAATCATGAGCTGGTATCTATTTTCTACTCTGTACACATGACAGAGTGACATAATGTGCTGGTGCAGGTACAGGTCAGTGCTGTAAAACAGCTGAATCTACTCTATTAGGGGCTCGACATCAGCTAGACCAGACTGAGCTAATGTGAATAGGGTGGCCATATTTTGTTTTGTTTTTTTAAAAAGGGCATTGGGGACATACAGGCATCCATCATGGTTTGGCTGTTGTGGCTGGGGGGCTTAAAGTAGGCCTAAGTTGTAGATCAGTGGCAATGTGAGCAGTAGATAGCCTTAATAGCCTATATGGCCATTATTTATACCTAATTATTATTAAGTATACACTACATGGGCGAAAGTATTGGGACACCTCCTCATTCCCTCAATAAATTGCTAAATCACATCTTTGAATAATAATAAAAAAGTTAAATAAAATAAAAATAAAACCGTACCACCCTGTTACACTATTTCGTGAAATTTGTGACCAATGTAGACCAATAGTGGCGGTGAGAAGGCGGGACTTAAACAGACATGTTCAAAGCTCTACAAAGCCGCATACAGAATGTGTGGAGACTGTAACCCAGTTCTGTAATGTGTGGATGCATTTTTAACATCCTGAAAAGTGGACATGTTCGGAGAAAAGAGGACATCTGGTCACGCTAGTGTATTATCAATGTTCTGTGAAGCTTTTCCAACCTGGTCCAATGGTTTCTACAAATAAACATGTTTGTGGGTGGAGCATAGATGGGAATAGCAGTTTCATACATGCAATAAGTATCTCTAATGTACTGTACATAATCCGACTTGACCTTTACTCACCCCAGTCTGCATGACTGCCGGAAACCCACTGCCGCAGTCTGGAAGGTGATACTGGTCCTCCTTGTCCACTATTCATTCCCTCGGACTGACCTCTAATTTGGATCACTGACCCGAGCCGTTAACCCTTCTGTTAACGGCTTCCCAGTTCCCGCTCCCTGGAGTTGTCACTGGAGGAAGGCACAGGAGGACATCCGTGGCTACATCTCTTTATTAGCATTATTAGTGGCCGTGATCAATTATGGCGGTTCTCCATGTGAGTCATAAGCAAATGAATCATCCCAGAGGAGCTGTTTCGAATAAGAGATGTTTATCTGTACAAATGAATGACCCAATTCACACAACGTGGGCCCAGTGTAATTAAGCACTAAATTTAATCTCAATTAATCCCAAATAAACAGTAAGTGGAACTCTCAGAATTGGGACATGGAGGACTGCAAATGTATATTTCATTCTGGACGTGTCCTTAAATTCATAATTTGTCGAAAATTAATTGTAAAATTGTCCCTTTAAGAGGTTGCTGACACCGTGTGACATACTGTGGAAGAAACTACACTGCACAGCTAAATACAGAGTAAAACTTTACCTGAATGGTCCATTGTAGATGCGTCGTAGATGCTCACTTGACATTTAGCTGAATGCCTGTTCAATGCAATTGAACTCTAAGTTGAATGTAACCCTGCACCTAACCCTAACCTTAACCTAACCCTTAAATCAACCCTAAATCCTAAACATAATCTTAACCTTGAATCAACCCTAAAACCTAATCCCAATCCTAAAATCTAATCCTAACCTTAACCTAACACTACACCTTAACCTTATCCTTAAATCAATCCCAAAACCTAACCCCAACCATATACCTTAACCTTACCCTTGAATCAACCCTAAAACCTAATCCCAATCCTAAAATCTAATCCTAACCTTAACCTAACACTACACCTTAACCTTATCCTTAAATCAATCCCAAAACCTAACCCCAACCATATACCTTAACCTTACCCTTGAATCAACCCTAAAACCTAATCCCAATCCTAAAATCTAATCCTAACCTTAACCTAACACTACACCTTACCCTTATACTTGAATCAACCCCAAATCCTAACCCCAACCTTACCATTGAATCAACCCTAAAACCTAACCCTAACCTTAACCTTAATATTACCCCTAAATCAACCCTAAAACCTTAATTTAACCCTTATATTTGAATCAACCCCAAATCCTAATCCCAACCTTACCATTGAATCAACCCTAAAACCTAACCCTAACCCTACACCTTAACATTACCCTTAAATCAACCCTAAAACCTTAACCAAACCCTTATACTGGAATCGACCCCAAATCATAACCCCAACCGTACCCTTGAATTAACCCTAAAACCTAACCCTATCCCTAACCCCAACCCTATACCTTAACCTTACCATTGAATCAACCCTAAAACCTAACCCTAACCTTAATCTTACCCTTGTTCTTGGATCAACACCAAATTCGAACCCTAATCTTATCCTTGAATCAACTTTCACTCCTAACCTTAACCTTACCCGTACCTTTTTTGGTTAGAGTTTTAAGGTTTAGGTTATGGTTAGGGTTAGGTTGTAGGGCTGATTTAAGGCTAAGGTCGATCTATCTATCTATCTATATATCTATCTATCTCTCTCTCTCTCTCTCTCTCTATATATATATATATAACTATAAATGTGTAGTACAGAAAGTACAGCATTTTTACATGTCAAAGGCCAATCAAAATCTATACGTTAATGCATATCAACAGGCAGTGCTCATTTCAGAGCAACAAATCAACATGGTGGGTCCAAGAAAACCAAAAATCTCAGAATCAGAGTTCCACATTTTAATAAAATAGCAGAAGTAGCCTTTTTGGTAAAACTGCACTAATGCCTTTAAAAACACTAAGGAACCACAGACCATATAAAAGTCCCAGAACGTCACATAAACTACATGGTTATGCTGAGTTGATCTCAGCGAAACTGCATTTCTCCGCAATCTACAGTATATCTGTTTGTTTCCTTAAATGCCCCATATTCAAAATATTCAATTCTAAATTCTATAAAATCGTTCTCTACTCAGTCACTTTCTTTAAGGCTTTGTCCTCATGTACGTGCTTCATTCCATGCATAATTTGTTCATGACCCGCCTAATTTGTCCATGATTCACTATCAGATGGTATTTTTGTGAGTCACCATGAATTTCTATATTATAAATGTTATGAATGTTGTGAATCGCTAGTGGAGCATACAAACGAGGGAAGAGGGCCACAGTGTCACATATCACACAGTAGAACAGACCAGTAATCTTTAGTCCAGTTTAGTTAGTCCTCAATACAGCCATTAGCAATTCCAGCAGCTGGCTAGATCTCCCTGTACCACATGATGCTACTGATAAGTGGGGGAAGCTACCACATGCTAACCTCCTTCTACCCATAAAGAGTCCCATAAAGTGCCACTGTATCTTTTTTTTTTTTAGACCAACTGCTAAACACGCTTGGAGGAGTGCATTAACTGCCAGCTTCCACAGTACCTATCCTGGTGCCCACTCAGAACCAGCAAGGCTAATTATGCTCTGGTGGTCTCTTTTGAATAGCTCAATCCCTTCATGATTGAACTTGGACAGTTCCACTTGCATGAACCTGACCCAGTGACCTCTACAGTGTCAGAAACTACATAAGCCAACGTACTTGAGATCACTTCACCAGAAGCAAGTTTAAGCAATGCTAACTTGTGCCCATAAGCGTCCATGAATGGCTCATATCTACAGCGCCAACCTAAGGAAGCTAACATCGACTACATGTCTAAACACGTCTTAGTTGACCAAGGGGTAATTATGTACTATCACTAGAACATCAGGCTGGAAGTCCTGTGTAGTGCCACAGCTTGCAGGTTAGCATTTCTTATCTGTATGAAAAAGACATCTGGAAGCTGTACGGCGAAGGACTTTTGCCTGATAAATGCTGTAGTTTGAATAAAGCAGGTCAGAGGGAGGTCTTGGCGGATGACAGATTTGGTCAAGCCGAGCTGTTCCTCTTTTTCCAGTGTGTAAAATATTGAAGAAGTCGCTAGTGGAGCAGTGCCTGTCTAGTGTACAGCAATTAGGAATGACGAATGGGCAGGGCGTTGGATGTATCCTGAATAATTGATTCCAAAAAAAAAAGAAACATCAGAAGTAGGAATCCAAAGCCCAGGCCATCAGTGTCAGCAATGATGTATAGAAAGTAAGTAAGTCCATTTCCTCACCGGTCCACCGGGAGCCCAGCAGAACAACAAGCCATTGTAAATAAAAGGAGAGTAGCCTCTGAAAGGGCAATGATGCCTGCTCTCGCTCTCTCTCTCTCTCTCTCTCTCTCTCTCTCTCTCTGACTTTTTCCTCACCTCTTATTTAATTTTTTTTACTTTTTCATATTCACTTCATCACCAAGCTTCATGACGTTCCTCGATCCACATTCAGAGCGGCCTGAAGACAAAGGCATTCATCAACATTCCTGCTGCTAGCATGCCTTAGCGTTTGGTTTCGTGAGCAGCCGCGGCTATAAAGCGCGGTAAAGTGTTATGAAACATGTTAACAAAAGTAATTGCGATGTTTTTTACACCACGCAGTCGATGACTCACTTTGATGTAGTTGCATTGGAGCGGTTCCTGCTTGCCGAGTCTGCCATTAGCCAGCTGCCCTGGGCATGGATACAACCACGCAAAGGGCGTTGTTCAGATCCAGCCATTTACAGCACGGACAGACCAGACGCCGTGAAGCACAGCCATAGAAAAGAAGAGCGAGAGAGAGAGAGAGAGAGAGAGAGAGAGAGACAGAAAGTCCTTGTTGCTGAAATTCCGTTCTTTAAAAATGACTCAGTACGTACAGCCACATCAAGGCCAGAACAGGCAGGCGGGCAGCTTCAGTGCTAAAACGCTCTTTAAAGAGCCCATATTACGGAAAAATTCCTTTGCCCTGACAAGAGTTTGATGCATTAAGTAGACGTTGGGAAAGGTTGAAAAAATTGAACCTCCAGGCACAAACATGAACACATTTCCATATGACCACATATTTAGCTTAGCTTTTTTATTATAAAATTTTTTTAGGCCAGATTTTTCTTCCAATTTGGCGCTGCCAATGAATCCACCTGTTTATAGCTCCCTGTAGCTCTAGCAATGCTCCCAATCCTAATAGGGTTAGACTTAACACATATCTCCTGTGATACATGCAAAGCCAGTCACCTCCTCCTCCTTTCAAACTGTGGTCGATGCGACGGTGCAGGGCCGGGCGGCCTACATCAGCTGACAGATGCCTATACCGGCCAACACAGAGCCCTGTACCCACCTGGAGAGAGCTCGGTCAATTGTACTCTCTTGTACTCCAGCCACTCGGGATTCGAACTCCTGCTACCGGGCCATGGTGGTGGCACATTAGACCGCTGGGTCACTTGGAGGCTCTGCAATGATGTTTTAAGGGGTGATGAGGGAAAGATATCTTAGGGCAGCCACACAGTTCAAACCCCATCAGTGGAACTGTACTAACCAGGAACCAGCCAGGTTGTAGGGCGTATATACATTTTCAGTGCTTAAATATAATGAGATGATAATGGAATTACCCTGTTTTCCAGCTCCTGATGGATTATCTTAGGACGAGGAACACGCTTTGATACTTCCATGTACTGACTATGCCAAAGTAAATGCAGTTTTCCATACTTGCCCCCCCTTAACCCTATGGAGTCTATGAATACGCTGGCACTTAGAATTCCATGTTTTAAATTCTTGCTGTTTCTATTAATATCTTTGTGATAATAGGGTGCAGAAATGCGGTTTCAGCATTTCCTAAATCCGTAGAGTCCACACTTTCCATTGCATCTGATCACAAGATTGTATGTGACTCATGTGTGGAGTTGCGAGGCTGTGAAGACAGGTTGAGATACTCATCTCTGCCTATTGCCCTGTCTAACTGGTGGATTCGTGTGTCCGTCATCTGCCTCTCATCTGTAACTGCTGGGTTCATTGCTCATCTATGGATTTGTGTGAAAATGACCAACTGACACCCTGAAACTCATCTGCCTTTTTCTGTAGTTTATATGCTATTTTATTCATACAGTCCACTACTTTTGTGAAGCTTAGATGCTGGTACACTTATTTTAAGCAGCAAAACAGATGAAAAATATGAAATTTGAGGAATTTCTCAAATCAGACTTCACTTTTTCAGGTTTAGGGTCAGATTATCTCCTCATGCCTTGCTGTAGGTCACATGGGGTCCTATTATAGAGACAGCGGAGATTGTTCTGAACATTTTGATGTAAAATATGGGATATTATCTTATACGCGAGCGCCTTTAGAGGCGAATTTAAGAAGATACGCAAAAATTGGGAAAATGCCTTTAGACCCCAGAGGCTTAAAGACAAAAGCAAGCTTGGACAAGTGTATTATGAGTGTTTTGATACCCAAAACCATGCAAATGTACCCTGTATAGTACTCCAAACAAACAGTAAGAAATCAGTAAATGTAGACTGTTGAGCCCAGCCATGCCTTTTCCCTTTACAGCCACACTCTGTCCTAACTGTCTGCTTGGTCATGCTGGCGCATGTTCTGCTTCTCTCTCTTTTTTTTTCTAGTCAAAGGGTCCATGTTCTCGTGTTCATGAAGGCTACATCACCCCCTCCCCCGACTGACTCGCCTTTGACTGACAGCGGCCATCGAGTGGCTCTCAATTCAGAGCGAAGAGAGGAGTCAAAGGTCAGAGCACCAAATAATCACTTTATGAAACAGAGGAGCTGAAGTGAAGCAGGGCTTGCAGAAGGTCAGTGGCTAGGCACCCCCGAGCCCGGCCCAACACAGACCCGGGATCAGGCCCAATCTCAGACCTATTCACGCTCCTGCCTTGAAACCCAAACACTTGGCTTATCTCTGTGGAATTGGCTCGGCACAATGAAGGGGGTGGGGGGTAGGGGGGTGGGAGAAAAGAGCGGCGGTTTGAATGAGGCTGCCTTCTGAATGCTTTTTTTTCTCTCTCTCTCTTTCCTCACTCTTTTCACGTCTCTCTCTCTCTCGCTGGCTCTCCTCCCTTTGTGTCTCGGCGGTACTGGACCCCTCATGAATGCATCCAGTGAAAGAGAGAAAAAATGGGGTTTGGAACGAACGCCAGAGCAGGTAAAACCTTTTATGCCTTTTTTTGGTTGTTTTTGTATTTGCTACTTCGTGGTGAAAGTTTCATTAGGCTATGTGCTATTAACGAGTCCGTATCAAGGAATTCACACACACATATATATATATTTAGATATAAACAAAAAAGTTTAATAACATTAATCACAACAATATTCTGTGATTATTTCTGATTAATCAAGTTAACAAATAAATGCACCTATTAATATATCAATAAATGTATTAATATGTAATAAACTGTTATAAGGAACCTGTTTATTTTTCTTATAATATCTCAGTGTAGTTTTGACAACTTTAGGCTCGAACATGATGAAGCTTTAGTAGAGAAAATGTTTCAACAACGTTTTAAAATATACAATATACAATATAAAATTTTTAAGCAATCTTTTGGCGAGCTGCCAACCTTGCACTGTGCAGCTTGATTTAGGGCGTGTCGGTGTGTCTTTGCTATCATAACAACGGGAAAAGCACGCCTTGCGCGGCTTAAAACTCAATAATGAATCCCATAATGAATCAGGGGTGTGTATTGGACGTTAGTGTGTCCCTCGCCGTTCCCTTTAAGAGCCAGATGCAGTCTGACTTTGCCGGATTGCTATTTCAGTGGTGTAAAGCGTGGGGGTGTGTATGAGTGTTGGGCTGCACGCACCTGTGTTGACAATTTACTGCCAAGATAGCAACGAACATCTGACTGTTGACGAACATCTGCCTAGGTTGTTTTCAGTCAGTGGAGCTAATCTGTGTTTTTCGTTGCTAAGACAGCGATACGGCAGAGATTGACCTGAACACACCTCATTACTAGACCACTACACCCGTCAGCGTAGATATATTCACAAGCACCATTGCTATTTAAACAGCGCAGGCAGAATACGCGGTGTAAGATAGCAATGAGGATCGCAGCGCACCTTGCACAGGGTGTAAGATAGGGCCCAAATGGAGGATCAGTCATTGGGCTGAATTGAGCGAGCTAAGATCGGACTGTGTGTGAGAGAGAAAGAGAGAGGGTAAGAGAGGGGTAAAAGAATGAGAGTTAGTTATGAGATTTAATCCATATTTCAGGATAAATAAAGTGTAATCTACACTCTGAGCTCAACAGTAGCGACGCTGTGTTTACATCGCTAAATAAAACCACTAATACATCACTAAGCTCTGTAAAGAAAGGGACCGGTGGGAGGAAGTTGGGGCCAAACTTGGTCAGATGATTCATTTGCATAAAAAGGTTAACATGATAATGTTAACAGCATACAATATTAGTGATGTTTCAAAAACAAGCCATTTACATACATTTGCCTATGCAAATTACAGCAGTTTAGCCCCACCCATTCATGCTGAAGTTATAAGGAGTGTCTGAGGCCAGATTCTCTAATTTTACTCCATTTTTCTACCTAATTTGGATGGCCAATTACCCAGTCCCAGTTCATGTGAAGGGTATTAACTTTCTCCTGCTTTTGTTGGAGTAACTGTCTCTACTGTCTAGGGAAGAAGACCATCTGCTCAATTTTGGAGGAGCATTGCTGTGAGGATTTGATTGCATTTAACCACCCACAACAATGAGGCCAGGATGTTGGATGATCACCATCCCACTTCATCCCCAACTCCCCAGCTCATTGCAAACATTCGGGATGGAGCACCATGCGGAGAACACAGTAGTTCCATTGCTCCACATCTCAATGCTGGGGGGCTTTATACCCCTCTAGCCTATGCCTGGCATTAGGCATGGTGCCAATAGGTTTGTGTCCATTTGCTCCAGAAAGTCCTATTACATTGGCAGTACTGCTCTACAGGGACTAGACAAGCTGTTTGAGTGTGTGTAAAGTAGCTGAATGCATTTATTAGAAGGGGTGTCCACAAACATTTGGACATATAGTGTAGTGTAGCTCCGGGAGCCCAGCCGACAGGTTCCATCGGAACATGAATATACCCTGCAAGACTTATTGCGGTTCTACAGGTACTGTTTTCAACGCCGGGCTCCATCATCAGCATCATAGGAGGTTTTGCTGGCATGCCATTTGTAGCAACTCTGGAGACGACGCTGCTTTCATAAATAACTTCCCCGCCTTTTTGAAGGCCAAATTACCTCCAGCTCCAAGTGTGAAAGACATTGCCTATGGGCTAAGTGCCTGTTTGCCATTGCCTGTAGTTAGAGGACTTGGCACGCGACAGGAGTGATATTAAATTGCACACTTGCAACTGAGCCTCGTTGAAATGACTGTGGGATCGTCAAGCGTTCTCCGTCGCGTTTCTTCACACTACACGGCAAACTGCCCATTTGCATCCAGCTGTTTTAGCCATAAAAGAGTTCATGAAGAAGATGAGATGGAGAAATTACCTTTTGTCTGTTAATAGACATTTGCTCTGCAGCTCTCGCCAAATTTCACACGATAAGATTGCTAAAAAAACAACAACAACAAAAGGTATGAAATTAGCTTTTGCTCAGCATCTGACAATATTAGAATGCAATCATGCAGCAGGGCTAATTTAACCACAATATCAGACCATAGGCGGCTAATTTGACTGACTAGAAATTGAAGCTTGACACTTTACAGGCTTTGAGCTTGGCTGAGAAACTGCAGAATTCAGTGGTCAGGCCTTGACGTAGTGAAGACCACTTAGCAAGGAAAAGGAGAAATATTATAGAACAGCCCATCCATTAAATTTTACAACATCTACCTCTTCTGTTTAATTTGGCCACCGTTGTCCGACCTGCATTGAACCTCCATTACATCAATGACCCCTGGGCGCCCATGTGTGCCCATAAGTGGTCCTTCCTTGGAGCACTTTTGGTAGGTACTGACCACTGCATACAGGAAATACACCCCACAAGACCTGCCTGATGTTCTGGAGATGTTCTAACCCAGACGTCTAGACATCACAGTTTAGATCTTGTCAAAGCGACTCGTCAAAGCCTCCAACACATCGACTTCAAGAACTGACTGTTCGCTTGCTGCCTAAGATAATATCTACAAACGCCTGCAGCACTGAAGTTATACTCACAGGCTTCCTTTGTTTCCAGCTGAGCTTAGGTGTCTACTCCACACTCGGGCGTCTATCTGCATTAGTGTCATCTTCAGCCTGGACTGTATTTGTCAGTTTTCCAGTGATGGTGTTAATTCTACTGCACAATCATGTTAACTTAGGCCTGCTATCAAAAAACCTCACTGAATTAGCCATCCTGCTAATGATCGAGCCACCATCTCTCTCATCTGATGCCATCGAGGGCTCAGCTCAGGTATCGAGCGCCTGTTCTGCTTCTGGCGGCGGCTTCGGGAACTGACTGCAGTGCCCTTTTCGTCCCCGTTCCAATTCCAACACATTTCCATCATGGCGTCTCGTTCCGGTACTACTCAATTACTTTTCCCCCCTCGTGGAGAGAGGCAGGAGGACATCTCCCGCTGAGGCCTGACGGTCCCGGCACTTTACCAGCCCAGCATTTCTGACCCACTTCAACAGCGCACAGAAAAAAAAGCCCATCTCATCCAAGTTCCTCTATCTCCTTCCACTCCACTGCAATAGAACGGAGAGAGAGAGAGAGAGAGAGAGAGAGAGGGTTTATTCCATAGGGACGAGGAAGAGCCAGTATCTTTCACAGAAATCAACCTCTCTCACCCTCTCTCTCCCTCTCTTTCTTTCACACATTTTCTCTCTCTCTCTCTCTCTCTTTTTCGCACCCCCCCTTTCCCTCCTCCATTGTTTCTGCCCAGACTGATATGACGCTGCACTCTTATCATCCCACCAGCTTGCCCCCCCCCCCTTTTTAACGCATAAACACCAAAACAAACACATGCACACCCTAAGGGGGTTTCTCACTGTGTCAATTACAGTGCGCAGGCGTGATCGCTCCCCCTCTCCACCACAAGGGGTAATTAGCACATGCCTCTGACACTTCCGACTCTTCAATAAAGTACATTCCGCTGAATTCCCCATGTCCTCCCCAATTAACAGCTACCCCAAGCTATCATAAATATTGATTTTTGTCTGCAAGGAACTACTGTCTTCCACGAGAGTTAAATCCAGAAGCGTGGGTGTTTAAATATTTGGGAAAAGTGATCATTAGAAATCAAGGCTCATCCAGATGTAATGGTGTCCTGCTGCAAGAAAAATGTATGGGTAATGCAATGATACTTTGATGATACCCATCAAATTTATTTGTATAGCACGTTTCACAGTGAAAGTTGTCACAAGGTCAAGTGAAGTCAAGTCAAATTTATTTGTATAGCTTTTTACAACTGTTGTAGTCGTCACAAAGCAGCTTTACATAATCTGTAATTAGTAAAAGACAGAAAAAAAGAAAAATAAATATAAATAAAACACAAAAAGACAAAAAATCTAAGACCCCCAGTGAGCAGGTGAACGGCGACAGTAGCAAGGAAAAAAATCCCTCAGAGCTGGAGGAAGAAACCTTGGGAGGAACCAAGACTTACAAGGGGGACCCATCTATCCTCCTCTAATCAAAACTAATAATAAATTATTGATAGACGTTACTAAACCATCTATACTGTTGAACTGCTCTGTTCATAATCTTAATATTGTAATATAGTCATGGCAGTGATGGTCAGAGTAATGAGAGTAATGATAGGTAATAGTGGTAATATTAATAGTGGCAGATAGTTAAGAGTCCATTTAGGTTTTAACATGGTCATCAAAAGCATCTTTTCAGAGAACCAGGTCCAAGCCTCTTTTGAGGGAGCCAGGGGCAACAGCGGCAAGGAAAACTTCCATCAGAACGAGAGGAAGGAACCTTGAGAGGAACAAGCAAGACTCAAAAGGGGAACCCGTCCCGGATAGCAGAACCCGGATAACAGAGAACTATGGTGTGTATATTTAATGCACCATTATTCCATAAGAGGCTTGGATGTGCTGTTTTATGACAAACAAAGTTGGAATATAAGCTTTACATCATGTTGAGGTCCTTTAAATGTCCTTTAAAATGGTTCTTTATGGAACTGAACCATGAATCATCCATGGAGAGGTTCTTCAGGGGAATAAAAAGCGGTTCTTCTATGGCATCAGCCCAAAGAAACCTGCTGGCACATGTATTTTTAAGAGTGCAATTAAAGCTTACTACATTTTGTTCACAGGTAAATCCCCCTCAAACATCCTGGGGTGCTTCCGCACCTACCCTGTTTAATCTGGACCTTCTGACTATTCAGTTTGGTCCGAGAAACTTTTCACACCTGCTTTTTTTGGGGGGTTTGCCCAAACTAAAAAAGGTCTGAATGTCCTGGGTATGGACCACACTGAGACGTCTGAAGGTCCACACCAGTCCAAGCCCAAAAAGCTTCCTTGGACCACAGCCCAAACCAAAGAAGAAAAAAATTGTCCCGACCAACAGCGGTGGTCTCAGTCTGAATCAAACTGAATCATGGTTTGGTTTATTTACTGGGAAAACACGTTATGGTTTTGGACTCTAGTTTTGAACCAATTATAGGAAGTTCAGGCTGATGTCACCCATTAAACAATAGAAGAAGTAAAAGAAGCGGTGGGAGAACACTGAGATGATTATATCTGTCAGCAGCGATATTGACGAACAGCAACGAACTGTTGCATGGCCAGCATTCAGTGATTTGGTGAACTGGAACTCAGATTCTCTCAAAGCTTGAAGCTGTTGCTGCTGGTAGTAATGCAATAATGTCAGCAGTTCAGTGGGACCAAATCTCTACAAACCAGTCAACGTCAGATATAGGGAGATATAGGCAGTCCATATAGGTGATGAAAATGGAATGTAGATGTCAGCCCCTCGGTATCGCGCCCTTCCCCGGGGCGATTCCAAGCCGCTGCCCACAGGAGCTCTCAAACTTCTCAGGAGATCTTGGTCTGCTTGTTTGGCATATCAGCATTCAAAAGCATCATACTAGGATTCAAGGGGTTCAATTTTAGTCAAATCAAACATGTACTTAGCAGTAAACCCACCCATTTAGGTGACTACTTCATTTTTCAATATTCTGGCTGAAGGTTGAAAGATCAAGACATACATGATCCATGATACAGGTTTGGCACAGCCTAAAAAATGGGTTCTTCAATGGTTCTTTAGTAAAAGCCGTTGCTTATATGTAAATCTCTTGTATATGGTCCTTTAGTACCAACAAAGGTTTCACAATTGTTACTATTATTGAGTCAAAGAACCTTTGAGTGAACCTTTAAGAGTGTGGTATTGGTGCATTGTACCATATGGACTATGCTCCTACCCATTTTATTGGATGCTGGAAGGGTTCTGGAAGAGGTTCTCTCTGAGACTAAGCAATGTCAAACCAAGATGTCTTGGTAATTGTCAGGTTCCATGGATAGAGATACCACTTCACTGAGCATGAAGTACTTAAATTGGCCACCAATCCCCTCACAAACTGTGGGACATAAAGCTACAACTAAAGCCACACAAGGAATGTCATATTGTCGCTATGTAATATTCATGCAACTCTTACCACATAATTGGTTCACTGAGTGACAGGAACACTTCAAATGATGTTCCTGTCACTCAGCGGGCCCTTATTTAATATTAATGCCACTGTTACCACAGATTGGCCCACTGAGTGACAAGAACATTTCATACTACCATAATTTGTAAACCTAACCTTAAAATCCTAAACTTAAACCTCAAATCTGGTGCCTGGCCCCAAAACGTGACTCACTCCCAACCTCTTATTTATTCACCTCTAGGTCAGAACGTCCTCTGAATAAGGTCACACCTGAAGAAGCAAGAATTATTCTCAGGTTTTGCACCTGGTTGAAGTTCCTGAGACGTTCCAAGGAGTAATCATTTGTAGGCTTTTATTCTGGAGTAAAGATGGCTTCAGGGTAGTGTGTGAATCCTGCTGGGGTGCTAGGTATGGAGGGTGGGAGGGAGGGAATGGGGGAGGGGGTGTAGAGAATTTCCCGTATATGTGAATTTTACCAAACTTTCTTTTCTTCTCAGCTTCTTCTATTCATTTCCAGGCCCTTTTGCCCTTGAGGCACCTAGGAGCAAAACAAGGCATGCTTCAAACACTTCCCTTACAAAACATAATAAAACATTGAGCGGGCACACTTGCTTCGGTGTGTGATCTCTCCAAAGACGCTTTCATTTATACATCACACGCCACAATGCAGACACCCCCGACGTCTGCACTCACACAACTCTTAAGCAGTATACCCTACCAAAACGGGGTCCACAGCTGGCCTAGAGCATAGATTCCCATTTCTGCTCCCAGAAGACCGTATGTGTTTAATAACTTTGTGTTGGCTGTGCTTTGACTCGCATGGGAGGTATCAAAGCCTCAATGAATTGCGGTGAACTGTGTTGGAACAAAAGATATTCTACAATCAGGTCTCGTATGGGTTCTTCAGAACTGTCCTGGGAATCACTAGTTGGGATCGTTTTCTTTTAAAACTTGAATCAAGAGCTATGGAACTTCAGGACCAAGATTGGGGATGACTGCTCTAGTCCACCAGATTTAAGTCTGTGATTCGCCTGGGAACTATCAAAGCCTTCATGAATTGGAGCTTAAGAAGTCCTAGAATCAGATCTTGTCTGGGTTCTTCAGAACTGTCTTTGGGAATCATTTGTAGGGATCATTCTCTGTTAAAACTTGAATCAAGAGCTTTGGAACTTCAGGACCAAGATTGGGAATGACTGCTGTAGCACACCAGGACCAACATTTAAGTGACTTGCCTGGGAACTATCAAAGCCTTCATACATTGGAACATAAAATATCCCAGAATCAGATCTTGTATGTGTTCTCCAGGACTCATGGAGTATGGATTGTTCTCTTCTCAAACAATCTGATAACAATTTCATGACTTGAATCAAGTAAGCCAAAGCTAAGATTGGGAATGACTGCTGTAGCCCACCAGATTCAAGTCTTTGACCCACCTGGGAACTATGTCTTCATGAATTGGTGGGTTAGAACATGGGATATTCTAAATTCAGATCTTGTATGGGTTCTTCAGAACTGTCATGGGAATCACTGGTAGGGATCGTTCTCTTTTAAAACCTTGAATCAAGAGATATGGAACTTCAGGACCAAGATTGGGGATGACCGCTCTAGTCCACCAGATTTAAGTCTGTGACTTGACTGGGAACTATCAAAGCCTTCATACATTGGAGCATAAAATATCGTAGATTAAGATCTTGTATGGGTTTTCCAGGACTCATGGAGTATGGATTGTTCTCTTCTCAAACAATCTTATAACAATTTCATGACTTGAATCAAGTGAGCCAGGACCAAGATTGGGAATGACTGCTGTAGCCCACCAGATTCAAATCTTTGACCCACCTGGGAACTATGTCTATGGGTTGCTCAGAACTGTCATTGAGAATGATTGGTATGGTCGTTCTCTTTTAAAATTAAGTAACCAGAGCTGAGGAACTCCAGGACCAGTATGTCTTGTCTGTGCTTTGACCCACATTGGAGGCAGAGCTGTGGAACTCCATGACCAAGATTGGGAATGACTGCTGTAGCACACCGGGAGCAAGATTGTTAATGACTGCTTTAGTCCAAAGTTCAAGTCTTTGACTCACCTGGGACCTATCAAAGGCTTCATGGCTTAATGTGTTAGAGAAAAAGATATTCAAGAATGATATCTTGGATGATTGTGTATGTTGTTCTTCTGAACTGTCACTAGGAATCATTGGATCATTCTTTTTTTTTAACACTTGAATTAAGTGGGCCAGAGCTTTTGAACTCCAGGACCAAGATTGGGAATGACCAGATTCAAGTCTTTGACTTGCCTTGAAACAATCAAAGTCTTCATGAATTGAAGCAAAATATGTTCTACAATGAGATTTTTAATAGGATCTCCAGGACTGGTGTTTGAGAATCATTGGTATGGCTTGTTCTCTTTTAAAAGAGAGAGCGGTGGAGCTCCAGAACCAAGATTGAGAATGACTGCTCTAGCCCACCAGATTCAGGTCTTGGATCCAACTGGGAACTATCCAAATCATAATGAACTGGTGGGATAGAGCAGGATATATTCTACAATTCTTTTATGAGGTGTGTAGGCCAAAGTTGTGGATCTCCAGGACCAAGATTAAGAATGACATATCTAGTTCACATGATTCAGTCATAGTTTTCAAGTCCTTCATGTTTAAAATCAGATGTTTTTGCTAGGAAAGTAGATTGATTCTGAATCACCATCCTGTAGAACCCATTAAAAAGTAATTGTAGATCTTCCCTACCTGCCCCCACTTCATAAAGGGTTTGATAGTTCCTTCAAGAAAGTATAATGTTTTCTAAATAGACCAACTGAAAAGGGATTGCAAGTAAGGCTAGTCAGGTTTTTAGAGGTTTTAGGTAAAACACAGAAAACTATGGGTTCTGTAGGGATGGAAACCACAGGCTTATGCAGTGACAGACCCAAGATTGAGAAAGTTTTAGCAAGAGTACCCACCGCTGTGATAACTGGCATGGGATAACAGCTTAGCAGGGATTCAAGCACAAAAAACGGAGGGGTGGAGATGGAAGAAAGTGGGAACTTGGAATAGAAGGACTTTGGGGAGGTATTAACTGGGGCTTTCTGGCAGGGACTTGGCCCATGTTAAACCCATGGGGTTGTATTTTTTGGAGGAGTGGTGGGTTTCTGCAAAAACACCAAAGAGACACGGTTGGCGAACAGCAGCAGTGGTGGCCGGGCTCAAAAGCATCGCCACTGGTGATGGTCTTGGCAGAAGCCAGAGTGTTGAGACCGCTATTTGGAAACGGCAGAAATCCCAAATGTGAGTTACTGAGAGGAACAAGAGAAAGAGACACAGAGAGAGAGTAGGAAGCCTACAGGGGGAAAATACCATTATTATCACTTCCTCCCAGCAGACAAATGAAACAACACTCCGAGGAAGAATAAAAGAAGTGAAATAACAGGCCAACCATATAAACCACGTTGACAGCAAGTAAAGCAGATCGAGCAGGAACCTGAGAAAGGAGGAAGACAGGTAGTGTCACAGTAAACATACATAATCGCTGTGAGGAAGAGCTAATTGGATGACTCTTCTTTTAAGTCCTCCTCAGAGGCACCAGGAGACACTTCAGGAGCGGCTTTGTATCAGAGATTCGCTCGTGTTCAACATGGATGGGATGCTAACGTGGCAGTAATGCAAATCTCCTGGAGGAAACGGGATTTTGTAGTTATCTACTGTTCATTTCTGTAAAATCACAGTCCTGCACTGATCAGCCATAACAGATGATTATCTTCATCTACCGTGGCTTCATCTGTCAAGGACTGGATATATTAGGCAACAAGTGAACAGTCAGTTCTTAAAAGTGATCGAAGGTGTTAAAAGCAGGCAAATGGACAAGTATAAGGTTCTGAACTACTTTGATGAGAACCACACATCCCCAAAACATCAGGCAGGCCTGATATGCAGTGGTCAATTGCTACCAAAAGTGGTCCAAGAAAGGGAAACTGGTAGACCGGCTACAGGGTCATTGGTGCGACCCATGGAGGTCCCATCTCACAACCTACAGGACTTCAAAGATCTGCTGCTAACATTGCTAACTTCTTGGTGCCAGATACCACAAGGTCCCTTCCGAGGTCTTTTGGAGTCCATACCTCGAATGGTCAGAAATGTTGTGTCGGCCTACCTAGTATTAGGCTGGTGGCTTTAATGTTATGGGTGATCAGTATATGCTAATGCAGCTCAGTCCACAGCATCAACACTAAAAAAAATCTGCCTGTAATGAGGATGTTTTCGATCAGCAAAGAAGCTCCGACTTTGACCCCACCGCAAGGCCGGGCTTTTGTTGTAGTGCATTAGCTTCAAATTATGGCCATTTTGACACATTGAGACCAAACACATCCTGGCCATTAAATCCTTCATCTGTGGCCCTGGCCATGTTTCGCTGAGTCATGGTCATTACTTCATTTCCGAGCTGCCGCTCAGAAGCAAGCAGTGGTCAAGAAAGAGAGGCTGCCCAAGAGTTGGGAGCACAGGGACGCATAAAAACAGTGTTTTCTTGCTTTCTTGCCTTCGTTCTTTCTCTCTTCTTTTCCTTCCTTCCCCACACACTCCTCCCATTTCTCTCGCTCTCGTTTCTTCCCGTGACAAGACCTTGTTAGCGGCTACTCGTACACAGGTAGCAATTTCCTCCGCGGGCGCCCGCTAGTCCCCCCTGTCCCTTATGCGGCGTCCCGCCGAGGGGAATGATAAATATTAGCCTCTCCACCATTTTCGCGGCACTGTATTTTTTTCCCAGCATATTTCCCAACACGTTTTCCCGCAGTGCCTGCTAGTCCTCACTAACAGCCAGCCGGCACATTCTGGAGTTAGCCGTGTGACATGGGTGGGAGGTGGTGGGGAGGGTGGTGTTGGTGGTGCGCACAAGCACTCAGAGAATATGAACAGCGAGGCGACCCAGAATGCCCTCAGGCTAGTCTAACGCTCCATGCCCGAGTGACGCTGGCACGCTAGCCGTCACAAACGCTTTAGCTTTTAGCTTCAGTTGACGGAAAGTCAAACACATGAGCTGTCTTTTTTTTTTTTTTTTTGAGCTTTATCTACTCTTGCGGTTACTCTCTCAAGCACAGTCAACAAACATGTGCACACACACACACACAAACCCACACCCCGAAATGTATTCACGACTGAATAAGGCACTCAGGTTTTCTGCTCCAGCTGTTTGCGCTGAATTCATCAGCCCGACTGTCAGCGAGGCGTCAGGATGAAGGCAGCTGGAGCAGACAGAGGGAGACGTCGATGTCTCCGCCTGTGTGCGCCTCTAAAAATTGGGCTCGATTTGGTTCGGCTACATTTCCCATTCAAATCCCTCCTGCCGAGAACAGGCTCCTTGCGATCTTGCTGCGCAAGCATAACCAACAACTAGTGATGGGAAGGGTGTGTGTGGGGGGTGCAGGGAGTAAGAACACTTATAATAAATGTAACATGGTAAATATTTAGGCTTGTGGTAGCAGTAATAGCCTTTGAGAAGGGTTTCAGTGATAGAGGTTATTAGGTGGTGGGTCCAGGCACCATTCAGGCCAGTGGGCTCCATGAGACTAATCAAAGCAAATCTTAAAGGGCCCATAGCATGGAATCACACCTTTACTACCTATTTTGACATTAAAGAGTGTAAAGAAGCTTACAAGCATTGTTTTATCAAGTTTCATGAAGTGTCAGTCTCTCCTCGGCCCTCATTTAGGCTGATTTTTAATTAACTGTGTTTGTGATGTCACAAAAATCTCCACATTTACATGCCTCCGCCTATTCAGCCTGCATCACTTAAGCTTCACCTGTTTACACTGAAGTTATAAGGAGTGTTTCAGCCTGGACTGCTTTTTAAAAGAGTCACAATGCAATTCAGCAAGGCAGAGCAGATTCAGCCAGTCAGCTTACAGCAGTTTAGCCCCGCCTATTCCAATTGAAGCATTTCAGCCAGTTAGCCTTTAAGGCTGCCAATCAGAGCAGAATCCATTTACATACACAAGTCTTAAAGTTATAATAAGACTGAGCCTGTAGTGTTTCAGCCTGGACTGCAAGGCAGCCAATCAGCGCAGAGGCCATTTACATATGTCCGCTAATTCAGACAACAGCTGCATAGCTCCGCCCATTCATATTGAAGCATTTCAGCCAGTCAGCCTACAGCAGTTTAGCTCCACCCATTCTTATTAAAGCATTTTAGCCAGTCAGCCTGCAGCAGTTTAGCTCCGCCCATTTACATTGAAGCATTTCAGCCAGTCAGTCTGAAAGTCTAATGAGTTTTAGTTACAGTAAGTTACAGTAAGACTGAACCTGTAAGGAGTGTTTCTGCCTGGACTCCAAGCCAGCCAATTAGCGCAGAGGTCATTTACATATGTCCGCTAATTCAGGCAACAGCTGCATAGCTCCGCACATTCATATTGATGAATTTCAGAGGCCATTTATATATTTCCGCTAATTCAACAGGCAACAGCTGTATAGCTCCGCCCACTCATGTTAAAGCTATAAGTAGTGTTTCAGCCTGGATCGTTTTTTTTTTTAAAAAGGCAGCCAATCAAAGAATAGTCCATTTACATATGTCTTCCAATTCTAGCAACAGCTGTATAGCTCTGCCCATTCACGTTGAATTTATGAGGAGTGTTTTAGCTTAAGCTGTTTTTTTAACAAGTTATAATGCAAGGCTGCCAATCAGAGCAAAGTTCATTGAAATATGCCCACCTATTCAGCCAATAGTATTTTAGTCCATCCCATTCATGTTAAAGTTATGAGCAGTGGTCAAGGTTAGGCTGCTTTTTAAAGAAGTCACAACACAGGGCATCCAATCTGAGAAGAGTCCATTTTCATATGTCCAACTTATTAGCCAACAGTGGTTTAGCTCCTCCCAGTTCTACCTGAAGACTCCAGAGATAAGTGTACAAGAAGAAAAACTAACACCATAATTTGAACAATTTGAAGATAACAATAATTATAAGTGAAAGTCTTTGGCGTAGGCCCCGTTGTCAGCCCAGGTCTTGAAACATCTGGACCCTCTCAGATCCTGCCGTACAGGGAAGGCAAAGGGAGAACCAGCCCACTGGACACAAATATCCTGCCTGTTGCTTGAGATGCTAGCTGCCTTCCAAAGCCTAGGCTGCAGCCGTTCCCTTCATTCCAGACCCCTTAAAGGTAAAGGTGCACGTATTTGTCACTGTACAGCGAAATGGGTCCTCCACATTTAACCCATCTGTGGTAGTGAACACACACTCACACTAGTGAGCTAGGGGCAGCGAGCACACACACACACCCAGAGCGGTGGGCAGCCAACTTCAGCGCCCGGGGAGCAGAGAGGGTAAAGGGCCCAACAGTGGCAGCTTGCCAAGCCCAGGAATCGAACCCACAACCCTGTTACCGAGAACCCGGCGCTCTAACCGCTGAGCCACCAGTCTTTCGAGACAGTCCCTTTGTTCGGAGCTATTCGGAGGACGCAGCCGATGGAAAAGAAGGAAAAACAGCACCATGAAGATGATGGAAAACGAAGCCTCCAGAGCTGAGTTCGTTTTGCGCCACAGCTGCAAGAGGCAGGACCTTTTTGGTGACATCACCACACTGCCTCGAAAGACTGTTCCAGCTACATGACCAATAGGCTGCTAAGAAGGAGTCTTCATAGGACAGTCCTACCGAGGACCCACTCTGTACCGTGGCTGCAGCCTCTTTCATCCAGAGCTCTCACACAGGTAGGCTAATGTAGAGTTAGGAGTCTTGCCCAAGGACTAGGATGTGGAATGGTGGGCCTGCCTGACCAGGGGATCAAACCCCAGTCTCTATCTATGCTACATCAACCAAAGTTTACTATCATCAACATTACATATAAAGCTCAGAAGACACGTGCAGGTTGACTGGTGCTCATGGATGGTCAATTTTGTTGTGTTGTCGTCATGGTAACCCCCGTTTCCATTCACCTCAAGCCTAAGTCTAGAACTTTCTCTACATTGAACCATTTGACACCAGACCGACTCTACATGATTTCACTCACACCAACTAAATACATGCAGACACGCTATATGTCCAAATGTTTGTGGACACCCCTGCTAATGAATGCATTCAGCTACTTTAAGTTGTAGTCATTGTTGACAAGAACGTATGAGTGCAGCATTGAGCTGTGGAGCAGTGGAGCTGCTGTGTTCTCTGGGATGATGGTTGGTGCTCCATCCAGAACTCTAAAGATGAGTTGTGGAGATGAGGATAATGAGGTGGGGTGGCGTTCATCCACCATCCATCCTGACCTCACTATCGCTGCTCTTGTCGTTGAAAGCAATCAAATCCCCACAGAAGTGCTTCTTCCAGAACTTAGTGAAAAGCCTTCTACCCTGGACAGTAGAGTCACTCCAGGTGTTCCAATAAAAGCAGGATAAGCTCATTTGGTGTCCCAATACTTTTGTCAGTGTAATGTAGCAGGGACCATTTAACAGTGTTCTGAAGGAGAGCACGCTAACTGCTCCCTGTTGACTTGTTGGCATGTCATTGTTAATTATGTTTGCATTTTGGAGGGGGTCAGTGGTGTGTGTGTGTGGGGGGGGAGTGGGGGGGGGGTTTGGTGTACCGCCTAGTAAGAGGACCGGAGAAGGCAGATTGCAGTACAAAGGAGCATTTAGACTGGAAACGGAACAAGCAGAGAAATCCTGGGATAATGCTGTGATTCCATCCAAGGAGGTGGTGGACACCCATCTATTAAAAGCACATCGCTCTGAGACCCTGCAGGGCAAAGATTTAGGACTGAACTCGTCCCTCGTTTCCACCCACCACACTGTGGCTTAACATGCAGGCATACACACACACACACACACAGACATAGTGGAATAGCTGCTAACAACAGTATGTTCATAAGATGCGCTCGCTGGTCGACGACTGTGGGCCGTCTAGCTTTAAGACATGTGATACCTCTCTCTCCCTCTCTCTCTCTCTCTCTCTCTTTCTCTCTCTCCTACACACACACATACACACACGCTCCAGTCAGAGTGGGAAGGGGGAGAGAGTCTCACACTCCGTGCGGCTTCTCAGTGGAGGAGAGAAGAGGCTGTGGAGAGAGCGTGCGAGCGAGCAGCAGAGCGAGAGTGAGCGTGATAGGAAAGACAGAGAGAGCGAGAGAGAGAAAGAGACAGGAGAGCGTGAGCGAGAGAGCGAGAGAGCGAGAGAGAGCTGCCTTGGTGCGGGGAGGACCCCTCTCTCCTTGTGCGTAAAAAGTGAGGAGGCAAATTAGCTCAGCATCTCCACGAGACGCCCTCACACCCTCAGCGTGTGCGGAAGAGGAGAGAGAGAGAGATAGAGACAGATAGATAGAGAGAGAGAGAAAGAGAGAGAAAGCAAGGAGCTGTGTTTTTTCCCCGCTGATGTAAAGGTGACATGAGGAGCTTTCCCGCGCCGGCTGCTCGAGTGGGACTCCGGTTGTGATCCTCTGCAGACTGACTCTCAGCCGTGCCTCCAGGCTCCGGCCATCTCCTCTGAAAGGGAACTTTTTTGGGGGCTGTTTTCTTTGTTTGTTTGTTTGCTTGTTTTTTTGGGGGGGTCTCTGAGAGGATGGGATTTATCTGTGTGTACTGAGGATTTTGGATGATCGCTGACACCGACTGACACAAGACCTGATTACCACAGGTAAGGGCGTGTGACCAGTGAGGTGACCACTTGGACTGCAGAGACCAAGAGAGAGAAAGAGAGCGAGAGAGAGAGAGATTATTGTTATTAATATAAGTAATAGTAGTTGTAATACTATGTGTTCCTATCATTGTGTTATAAACACTTAATTACAATGTAATTACAGTACATGGCTGCAAACGAATACTAAAAGCAAAGAGAGAGAGAAAAAGAGAGAAAGCGTGAGAGAGAGAGATTATTGTTATTAATATAACTAATAGCAGTAAAAATACTATGTGTTCCCGTCATTGTGTTATAAACACTTAATTACAATGTAATTACAGTACATGGCTGCAAGCGAATACTAAAAGCAAGGAGAGAGAAAGAGAGAGAGAGAGAGAGAGAGAGAGAGTTACTGTTATAACTCTCTTATAATGGCAATAATATTAAACAGTCAGCGTATTGCTTTGACAGCAGGTACTTACAATGTAATTACACTGAGAAAATATGAAAACGAGAGAGAAAGAGAGAGAGTTCATCTTCATCTTCATCTTTATGTACAACATGTAGTAGTAGTAATATTATGCATTGTTTATTGTTTTGGAAACCATTAATTACAATGTAATTATAGTACATAAATACAATAAATACTAAATAAAAAAAGAGAGAGAGTTTATGATAAGTAGTAGTCGTAGTAATATATATGCATTCTCTCATTGTGTTGGAAATGTAAAAAAATACAATGTAATCACAATACATGGATGCAAATCCTAATGTAATTAATTACAATGTAATTACAATACATGGATGCACATGGATACTGAATACAGAGAGGTACAGAGAGTGTTATTAATATTCATAATATTATTAGTAGTAGTAGTAGTGTAAAGCAATAGCAGCAACATTGTGCATTCCTTTTGTTGTCTTGGAAACAGTTGTAATTACAGTGTAATTACAGTACATGGATATAAGTTAACATTGAAGAGAGAGAGAGAGAGAGAGAGAGAGAGAGAGAGAGAGAGATCATTATTGTAAGTAGTAGTAAAAGTAATAAGATTATGCATTTCTTTCAAGGTTTTTGTAAAAGTTAATTACAATGTACAGTACATGGATACAAATTAATACTGAAGATAGATAGATAAACAATACTGAATATAAAGAGAGAGCGAGCGAGAGAAAGAGAGAGAGGGTGATTGTTATTGTAAGTAGTGGCAGTAATATTACATATTCATTTTGTGGCCTTATATTTATTTTGGCATTTTGTGGAAATAGTTAATAACAATGTAATTACAACACAAGGATATAATTAACTCTGAATACACAGTGAGTGGAAGAGAGAGTATTAGAACTAGTAATATGAATAGTTAATAACAATGTAATTTCAGGACATGGGCAGAAATTAATGCTGAATCCAGAGAGAAAAGAGATATTGATATTATTGTAAATAGTAATATCACACATTCCTTTCATGGTCTTGAGAGTAGTTGTAATAACAATGTAATTACCATGCATGGATATGGATTAATGCTGAATACAGAGAGAGAGAAAAAAGGGGTATTATAATATAATATACAATATAAATTTTAGAGGCGCTGATATTAATTACAATGTAATTACACAGGAAAGAGTATAAATACATTTGATTAGTTGTTAATTACAATAAGAAAGTACAATTTAAATAATTTAAGTATTGAATACAAATACTGAGACAAAGAGAGGTAGACAGACAGATAGGCAGACAGACAGAGATAGACAGACAGATAGATAGATAGATAGATAGATAGATAGATAGATAGATAGATAGATAGATAGATAGATAGATAGATAGATGGATAGACCAACCAGTTGAATCATTAGCAGTAATATTACTATTAGCAGTATAGTGGTACTATTCACTCCACTGGTTTGACAACAGTTGTTAATTACAGTTCAATTACAATTAAAGCCATATTAATACTAAATCAGACAGACAGATAGATAGACAGATAGATAGATAGATAGATAGATAGATAGATAGACAGATAGACAGATAGACAGATAGATAGATAGATAAAAAAAAGAACCATATTCTTTTTGTAGAGAAAGAAGAACCATGTGAAGAACCATTCAGCCAGCCAAAGAACCCTTTAAGCATTCAAATGGCTCTTTGATCAGGTTCTAGATAGAACCATGGCTTTCTTTAAAAAACAACCCTTAAAAAAAAACCTGAATTTCTACAATGTAACAGTACGGCCGGCTGTAGTGATCCGCCTTCCTTTCCTTTGTTTTAGCAACAGTTGTTTACAGTTCAGTTACAATGAAAACCATCAGCATACTGAGAGCAAATACTGAGTGAGCGAGAATGAGAAGGAGAGAGAGAGAGAGAGAGAGAGGAGCATCATAAATCATATTGTACTGAAACTCAGTCTGACAGATATGGCACTGTCAGTATCGCCCATGGACACTTTCCAATGACGAACAGAAAACACGCTCGCTGTCAACATCAGGCTCAGTTATGGACTTGTTTATTAGAATTGGTCAGACATAAAAAACGTGCGAGCGAACAACTGATCAGGTTATGAACTCAGTGTCATTAAGCAGAAGGGCTAAGGAGTCTAAGGAGTGTCGTATATAACAGTCGACACTACAGTGGCTAAAGTGTCAGATTTGAGTCTCAATGAGATTTATGACATTCAGGTTAAATATGAGCAGGTGTGTGTGCGACGCTCCTGAAAACCCCAGACTGTCCCGCTGTGGGTTATTTTGGTTATTTTTGGTGGTGAATCTGTCGAGTATGTGCCACACATTCATGTCATACATTCACACACACACGCACACACCACAAGCACACTACCCTGGCCGTGCCATTTCCAACCCCTTTGGCAGTAAAGAAGCTTGGCTTAGGGATCTGGATTTGGATGGGAGTGCATTAAATAAAGAAATTTAGCAACGTTAAAATAATGGGAATGAGCCATTCAGCTCCGTGCATATGTCCATAAGTGGATCAGCATATATGGACAAAATAGGTTTAAATATTATCCAGGTATTAGAGTAAATTAGAGTAGGTTCAACAGGGTATAAATATAAATACCATTATAAACCCTGTGCTGAGCACTAAAGTGACTAAATCCTCTTATTTAGTTCAAAATAAGGATTAATCAGTCAGGTTTTACCTATATATATATATAAAAAAATTTTTCCCAGCCATAACAGCCCAAGGCCTCATTCACGAGGTACAATTGACAGTACTTGTTGCTGAAGTTATTCTTGGTGCCGGATACCGCAGGATACCTTTAAAAGTCTTGTGGAGCCCATGCCTCATATCTGTATATGGTCATATCTGTACATATCTATGACGAGGGGGACCAACTTAATATTAGACAGGTGGTAATGTTATGGCTGATATAGTACAGTGCTATGCTAGAATCCCTTTTTCTAAGATATGTATAATAACATTGAGGATCCCAAGAGGGACACAACTGGTGTGAATACTCTAAGGGTATTAGATTAAATAGGTGCACCAGTACAGCAGATGTCATATAATAAAAACCAGGAGAGCTACAAAGAGCAGGTTCAACGACTGAACCCTCCCCTTGTTTGGCACGAAATGAAGGTAATCAGCTTTTCTGCAGAAAAATCAGTAGGCCTCTGTAGAAATACGTAGATATAGACATATAGTACAGTCCTAGAACATCCTAGAACGTGTACCATACTTCAGAGAAACAGAAAAGAAAGTTTAGGTTTGGTTTTTAAATCAGTCCTTTCCTCCAGGACGAGGGCAGTTTGCCAGCCGCGTCTCCTCGGGGATACTCACTTCACATTTCCACAAAACTGCGGATTAAGAGGGGGATTTGCAGCATGCCTCTGCTAATGATATGCTTTAATTCGGAGGATGTTGAATATTCATGAGCCGAGTGCGTGTGGGTGGGGGTGGCGTGGCAGAGCCGAGCGGGGGCGCTGTTTGGCTAATGAGGTGAAACGTGGCGGAAACGACGTGGGACGTCATTGTTTACGGCCGTCTTTGAAATCTTGGTCGGTGGACCAGAAGACTGTTTAGAAGAGTTTGCTGCTAATTAAAGCTTACACCAGTCTGTCGAGTCCCTAGAGTTTGGCTGACTATCTGAACTTGATTTAGGCCTGAACAGCTAGAAAGAGACCGTATCTTTCACGTCTGATCATTTTGGATGGGTTTCAGTCATAAATCCTTCCTTCGTGATCATCTTCCAAGCCCTTTAGAATGAACCTGGGCTGAAGGCAAATAAATGGTTGTTCTTAAATGGCAGAACGAGCATCAAAATGCAACATGAACTCTCTCTCTCTCTCTCTCTCTCTCTCCCTCTCTCTACCAGGGCTGTTTTTGTTAGACTGAAATGTGTACAGTAGATAATCTCTGTTCTGACTGGCTTATATTAAGCCTCATTCAAATAGCAGTCTGCAACTGCAACATGGACAAAACCTGAACTGCTCAGAGCTGAATATGTGGACATGCTGTATGCAAATGCATTCGTGTTTGTGACAATCACAAAAACAATGAAACTAAATAGCTGAAATTATGTTGATGCAGTACGTTAAAAAGTCAGGTTTCCATGATAGAAGCTCCTTAAAAGCGCTTTATTTAATTTTATATTTACGCTTATTAGATTCTCCCAGTTTAGGTCACATGGCACTATGATGTCACTGTGATGTCACTGTGTTATACCATGTTTAAGTTCAGTTTAATTTCTGTAGAAATGATTAGCACTCACAAAATCTACAGTAACCTACACTGTTTTTTTTATTATTTTTTCAAGCCCTGATCGATTTATGGCCAGGACCGTTGTCTTAGTGTTATTATTTATCTTAAGCCTTGGACATTTGGCGTTTTTGTCGTTTTTTTATGTACATATTATTTAGTACCTATTATCAATTATTTTAGCTAATATAAAGAATAAAGTATAAGACCTCATCATGCAAAAATGACTACAATGGACATGTCATTCAGGGGCTTTTAATTATGAAAGATATATATTTAAATTCATTCAACTGTTAGATTTGTTTGTGCGACATTTTTTGTTTAGGGTTTTTTACCCAGCTTTTGTCAGGGTTTTATATTGTTAACATTGCCTATATATATTTACAAAAAGAATAAAGTATACATTAATGTAGCTACTGTTAAAGGATTCAATAACGTATGTGAGACAATATGTTTCAACTTATGTCATTTGAGGATAAAGAATTGAGAGGTTGGGCCTTTCGGGTTTAAATGGTTTTGTGAATATATATAGGCAATGTTAACAATATAAAACCCTGACAAAAGCTGGGTAAAAAAACACTAAACAAAAAATGTCGCACAAACAAATCTAACAGTCGAATGAATTATATATATATATATATATATATATATATATATAATAAATATATGAAATGCCTTATATATATATATATTATATATATTATAGGCATTTCAGTATCCACTGGATCTGTCTACATCACTATATCTCCTAAACGGCAACTTTGCAAACAACCTTCCTAACTTTCAATGGAAGTCAATGTAAAAAGATTAGATTTCAAGTCATTTTGGGGCATTTCTATTGGTCCATTCATCTTGTAATTTCAACAGAATGTATAGAACAACTGCCAGATTTACATCATTATGTCAAAAGTGAAAAACTAGTTCTTGGAAGCATCAAAGTTATATAATGTTGCTGTCCAATGAAAAACATGCCATCTCCAAAATGGTAGCTTTACAGGAGAGGGCAAAAATGCTTTTAACTTTAAATGGAAGTTAATGTAAAATAAGAATTTGTTCCAAGTGATTTACAACAATTCTATTGGTCTATTCATCCAGAATTATAAAAACTGACAAAAATTGAGAGACTTGGTTTTGATTGGACAGCAGTCTGCATATACTCATAATAAAATAATAAAAATAATAAAAGCTGTATACTATACTACACAGTTTTGCTTATTTCTACATTTGTTTTTAAATGAAACTTTACTTATTTAGGGTTTTAGAAAAGAAATGTACAAAAAAGCAAATTTCTAGTAAATATCACATAGAAACCTGAACATTTGATCCTCAACAAATTGATAGTTAACTTAAGTTAAAATCAAGTTGTGGATTTGGCTTGATATTAATTTGTTAATTAACTGGTGGTGAAAGTGCAAGTGAGGTTATTGATTTTTTGTAATGTACACTCACCAAGACTTTACAGTGTACCTTTGAGATGAGAAAATGAAGAATGGACCCATATTAAAGGGTTTTAAGAAGTTAAATCTTGTGATTACTAAAGTAAATGAGAGTAAGGACAAATTACCCTTTGTGGAATTACAATTTCTCCACTTTTATCAACTTCAACAGAGTTGTTGATGTACTGTAACACCATGACATAAGCTAGTGTCATGTGCTAGCCAAGAGTTTCAATGAATTAATTATTGTAAACAATCCAGGCCTACTTCCATGAGACAAAAATTTAACAGTATGAGGATAATTCCAGCCGGTTGTAGATCAGGAACAACACTGTCATTGTCAACGTCCCCCTGATGTTGTGCTTAATCTGATTTGGCCCACCAATTGAGTCCGGAATGAACAACAGGCCTAAATTTGAGCTGGATAAGGATGCTCGTCTGAAAGAGTCAGCACCAGTGCCATCTTTTTTTAGAGCTGAGTCTTTAATGTAGTGCTTCAGACACACGTTTGTGGAGTGCAGAGCACAATTGAGGTGTTTAATCAACGCCAGGCTGTGTGCTGTTTGCAGAGCAGGCTCGCAGTAGACTGTCGTTACCTGTAAATAAGTGTTATGAAGATATTCAGCTCCAAAGCCAGTGAGGATACACAGAGTGGTGCACAATAATCCAGCCAACAGCCATTAGAAAACACTTGAGAGAGATGTAACATCTTAATGGTAATGTGGCTCTCTTACTTCTCTCTCTCTCTTAGGCTTAATTATTGTCAAGTCCTGATGTTTTATTTTGTTATATACAAATAAAACAAATACAAACACTGTGTTGTTCTCAGTGGCCCAGTGATGTCCCAATGAAACCAGTGTAGGCCACAGATGTTTTTTAGGGCATGTCATATATCAGTGGTGTCCGGGGGCAAGTTGCACCAACAGGTTTTAATCAAAATGGTCTTAACTTCTCAGTCGGACAAAAGCTAAGACAATTTTTCAGAGACCGCTTCATACTGTATACCCCTCTAGTGTGGCCCTGGGCTCAAAAGTGAGATGTATGAGATGTTACTGAATGTTGTTGTCAATGTTACTGAGCTCTACTAAAGCCTGAGTTGACTGATAAATCACTGCGCTGATCAGTTATTTATCTGTGTTACTGAGCTCTGCTAAAGCCTGAGTAGACTGATAAATCACTGTGCTGATCAGTTATTTATCCCAGTGTTACTGAGCTCTACTAAAGCCTGAGTAGACTGATAAATCACTGTGCTGATCACTTATTTATCTCAGTGTTACTGAGCTCTACTAAAGCCTGAGTAGACAGATAAATCACTGTGCTGATCAGTTATTTATCTCAGTGTTACTGAACTCTACTAAAGCCTGAATAGACTGATCAATCACTGTGCTGATCAGTTATTTATCTCAGTGTTACTGAGCTCTACTAAAGCCTGAGTAGACTGATAAATCACTGTGCTGATCAGTTATTTATCTGTTACTGAGCTCTACTAAAGCATGAGTAGACTGATAAATCACTGTGCTGATCAGTTATTTATCTCAGTGTTACTGAACTCTACTAAAGCCTGAGTAGACTGATAAATCACTGTGCTGATCAGTTATTTATCTCAGTGTTACTGAACTCTACTAAAGCCTGAGTAGACTGATAAATCACTGTACTGATCAGTTATTTATCTCAGTGTTTCTGAATTCTACTAAAGCCTGGTCGCACTTTTAAAAATAAGGGTTCTTTGAGCCATGCCATAACCAAACTACTTTAGGATCCATGAAGAAAGTGATTCTTCTATGGCTTATGCAAACTGTGTCTTGTGGATTATGCAATGCAACTGAAGCTTAGGTGGGTAGTCTGCACACTGGATATATAGGGTATTTCACACAAAGAACACCAAGCACATATACATACACCCCCATCAATATTTTAAATGTCTGAAGATGGTTCTCCATTAGCCATCATTCCATCTGTCCTTGTCTAACCTGCTGTTTCCTTGTCTCTCTGCAGCCTGTCTCCTGCCATGTCGTGGTTTCTGTGCTTGTGGATAGCTGTTAGCTGCCTCGTGCTCTGCCAGGCCACTCTGTACGAGACGATCCAGCAGCACCACGTCCCCCGGCCCGGCCGAAACGCCATCCAGATCCTTGGTGAGTGGCCCCTTCCAACCCTCTGTACTATCTATCTACACGCCACATATCTGTCATCATCCGCGTGGCGTCTTATTTCCTCTGCGTCTGTCTTTCTCCTGCGGTGTCTATTTTCTTTATGTCTACACTCTCTCGCTTCGCAAGCCTGCTCTATTTTCTGCTCGAGTGTCTGCCCACTGAGCAAATCAACAGCGTGGTTTGAGGTGTCTCTTCAGATACGCTGGGTAGCCTTCTGCGGTGGCGGCCCGTTACGGAGATGACAAGTGTATGGACATTTCCCTGTGTTTACATTTTGCCTTAGCTTGCCTGGTCTGCTGCTATTTATATGGTTTATATGGTTGTGTTGGCTATTTAGCCCTGGGCATGAACATTTATAGATATAGACTTATATTTATAGAGAGTTATGGTGATGGCTATGGGTTGTGGACCATGCCTTTGTCTGTTTTATGCTCTTGGTGAAAAGAAAGAAAATAGAAAAAAGTAGAAAAAAAGACTGGCAGACTTCTCTGGCAGAACGCTGATCAACACAGTGATTTATCAGTCTACTGAGGCTTTAGTAGAGTTCAGTTACACTGAGATAAATAACAGATCAGCACAGTGATTTATCAGTCTACTCATGCTTTAGTAGAGCTCAGTAACTCTGAGATAAATAACTGATCAGTACAGTGATTTATCAGTCTACTCATGCTTTAGTAGAGCTCAGTAACACTGAGATAAATAACTGATCAGCGCAGTGATTTATCAGTCTACTCAGGTTTTAGTAGAGCTCAGTAACACTGAGATAAATAACTGATCAGCGCAGTGATTTATCAGTCTACTCAGGCTTTAGTAGAGCTCAGTAACACTGAGATAAATAACTGATCAGCGCAGTGATTTATCAGTCTACTCAGGCTTTAGTAGAGCTCAGTAACACAGATAAATAACTGATCAGCGCAGTGATTTATCAGTCTACTCAGGCTTTAGCTGAGCTCAGTAACACAGATAAATAACTGATCAGTACAGTGATTTATCAGTCTACTCAGACTTTAGTAGAGCTCAGTAACACTGAGATAAATAACTGATCAGCGCAGTGATTTATCAGTCTACTCAGGCTTTAGTAGAGCTCAGTAACACTGAGATAAATAACTGATCAGCGCAGTGATTTATCAGTCTACTCAGGCTTTAGCTGAGCTCAGTAACAGATAAATAACTGATCAGTACAGTGATTTATCAGTCTACTCAGACTTTAGTAGAGCTCAGTAACAATGAGATAAATAACTGATCAGTACAGTGATTTATCAGTCTACTCAGACTTTAGTAGAGCTCAGTAACACTGAGATAAATAACTGATCAGCACAGTGATTTGTCAGTCTTCTCAGGTTTTAGTAGAGCTCAGTAACACTGAGATAAATAACTGATCAGCGCAGTGATTTATCAGTCTACTCAGGCTTTAGCTGAGCTCAGTAACAGATAAATAACTGATCAGTACAGTGATTTATCAGTCTACTCAGACTTTAGTAGAGCTCAGTAACAATGAGATAAATAACTGATCAGTACAGTGATTTATCAGTCTACTCAGACTTTAGTAGAGCTCAGTAACACTGAGATAAATAACTGATCAGCACAGTGATTTGTCAGTCTTCTCAGGTTTTAGTAGAGCTCAGTAACACTGAGATAAATAACTGATCAGCACAGTGATTTATCAGTCTACTCATGCTTTAGTAGAGCTCAGTAACACTGAGATAAATAACTGATCAGCGCAGTGATTTATCAGTCTACTCAGGTTTTAGTAGAGCTCAGTAACACTGAGATAAATAACTGATCAGCGCAGTGATTTATCAGTCTACTCAGGCTTTAGTAGAGCTCAGTAACACTGAGATAAATAACTGATCAGCGCAGTGATTTATCAGTCTACTCAGGCTTTAGCTGAGCTCAGTAACACTGAGATAAATAACTGATCAGCACAGTGATTTATCAGTCTACTCAGGTTTTAGCTGAGCTCAGTAACACTGAGATAAATAACTGATCAGTGCAGTGATTTATCAGTCTACTCAGGCTTTAGTAAAGCTCAGTAATATTGACAGCAACATTAATTAAAATCTGGGTATAAAAAAAGCAACTGATCATTGCTGCAGTGATTGCTGCCTTTTAAAACTGCAATGTGGACTGAATGTAGATATTTGAATTACTGTATTTTATGTATTTATATATATCAAATACTCCTGGTACAGCCCAACACTGTATAGAAATGCTATATGACAGTATATTAGCACATTCACTGTCAAAACCAAGACCCACCTTCAATAATGTTGACATTCATGAGGAAATTATGAACTCATTGGAATCAAGTTAATTTGATGCACTTTTGGGGGGGTATAAAGCAAAGACGCCATTCACAGAACTGAATGCACCTCATTAGAACCATCTCATTAGGACTATAGCACTTGGATGAAGATGGCTCATATGCTTCACATTCCGTCTGCTGCAGAAATTTGAAATTTCACAACTCATGAAGCAAATGACGGCTCATTCCATTGTGGCCGTTATTGCAGTGGCTGGGCTGTGATTCATTAGACAGTTGGTTGTCTTTGAAAAGGACCTGAAAGCGATCGTTTGGCCTCCTACTTCAAATGTAGTCAATCAAACAGGACACATTTGGTGTGCTATGTGGCTAATGTAGCAAGAAAGCTGGCTAATAGTGACAGACATCTCATCAATTAACATCTGGAGGCCTAAAACACCACCTCCTTGCCTCAGACCTTGTTGAGATGTGGCATCTGACACTGTTTGACATGTTGTAGTCTAAAGCATGAGCTAAAAGCTGTATTAGCAGATGTCTGGTAGACGTATGTGTAGTTAGCCGTGTATTTCAAGGCGAATGAATGGCTGGGAGTTGTGCATCTGATGTTTTTGTGTTGTGCTGAGCTTTGCTACTGCTAGTGTTCTCAGGTGACATGTTAAGCACTCAGAAGGTGAGTTTGAGCCAACCTACCAAGTGTTGCTGAACAACTCGGATGGGATTGTGTGTGCTTGTGTGTGTGTGTGTGTGTGTGTGTGTGTGAGTGCGTGCAGACTACATGCTCCGGGCTAAACTCCCCCATCAGTATTCTCTGAATGCCAGCTGCTTTGATCACACAGGCTCTGGTGGAAATGACAATTACGTTTCTTGTTGGCTCTTTGTAAGCACTCGGCAATTAAGCACAGCTCCAGTTTCAGTGTGGGGGCCAGAGGGCCCGGTTCAGCGAGGTGGGTCTCTCGCTCTCCTCTGCTACACACTGGAGTCCTGAGCAGGTTATCAGTATGCAGGATTGGTGGTTAGTGTCTGAAATGTTTATATTGGATTTACATGTTTGTAGAGTATTAAAGATATTGCTTTATAGTGGAATGAAAAATCAAAGACATTATGGGACCCCTGACATCAATGCAAGGCTTGGTTGGACCACCTAACCTACCTGATAACCTACCCATCAGACTCAGCACTCTTAAAGCTTCCATTTTTGAGAGAGAGGAGAAAATCAAGCTCAACTCTCGCTTCTGATCTGAGAACAGTGACAGATGTTTGTGTCCATTGTTCGATTGTGGGAAGATGCTGTGGGTCTGAAAGGATGAGGAGCATCTTGAGAAGCTCTTGCTGAAAAAAGCAAACAGACAAATCTATGTTTGGACTATTTGGACAAAAGTATTGGGACACTTGTCATTGTATCTCCAGAATTCAAGGATATCTATCTATCTATCTGTCTATCTGTCTGTCTGTCTATCTATCTATCTATCTATCTATCTATCTATCTATCTATCTGTCTGTCTGTCTGTCTGTCTGTCTATCTATCTATCTATCTATCTATCTATCTGTCTACCTATCTATCTATCTGTCTCTTTATCAGTAAGAGCACAAAAATGATCCCAAATGATCTGAGAGCGTGTTATTTCTTTCTCAATTTGAAATGAATGTTTGTCTAATTTCAGTATAATCAGGTAATCTGGGAGAGTGGCTTCAGGGATAAGCTAATGCCAAAACAATCTAGGAACAAAACAAAGTAACTAATCAGAGAAAGAAAAAAAGCAATCAGTTCACCTGACTCCCTCCTCAGAAACCTGGAGAAAACAAAGAATAAACAGAAACTCCACAGTCACCCTCAACACAAGGGCTAGAAGATTTGTTTCGCTGTGGTTTTATTACTCGGTTCATTCCATCAAGCTAACACTCAACATGAGACATCTGGAGCGTATGTATAGTAGGACATGTGTGTGTGTGTATTTGTGAGCAATAAATGAAAGACAGAGAGATATTTTGATAGAGAGGAAGAAACACAGAAAGACAAAGAGAGAGAGAGAGAGAGAGAGAGAGAGAGAGAGGGAGGTGTGGAACAATAAAAAGGGATGGAGACAATAGCTATGTTTCCATTGACTTAGCAATAAAGCAATAAAATGAAAATGCATAAAAAAACACCTTTGCAATTTTGGAGCCCAGCAGCTCATTCCCACCAAAACACTTCTTATCATGGTGTCATTTTCACCGCACAAGACTTCTGTCACAAGCTTTAGTTTGACACGCCTCCATTTCTAATGTCACGCATGTCGTAAATTCTGTAGCATCAACTTCCCTGACGCCCCCATAATCGACCGATCAGGTTCTTTTGGTCTGATGTTTTTATCCATCAGAGCCGTTAGCTAATAGGTCCTGTCTCTCTGAGATGTTTGAGAACTTCCTATTTAGAGTGACTGCAACCTATACAAGCGTTCCTCTTTGTGCTTGTGTCCCAAACTGCACACTTCTATGCTTTACCTACTACTCTAACAAGTGCACCTCTTAAGGCGTTACACTCATTTTCCACACTTTTCAGCATTGGTGTGTGCTTTTTGGGATGCAGCCGTTGGGTTTGTTGTAAGAGCCACGTTGTCACTGTCTCTTCTGTCCACGGAAGAATGCTGTCTACTAGATTTTGGAGAATTGCAGTGAGGATTTGATTGCATTCAGCGGCAAGAGCCATACGTGAGGTCACAATGTTAAATGATTACCACCCCACCTCATCATCCCCAGCTCCCCAACTCCTCCCAAAAGTATTGGACGGAGCACCATCCATCATTCCAGAGAACAGAGTTGCTCCACTGCTCCACAGCTCAATGCTGGGGGGCTTTGTACACCTCTAGCCCACGTTTGACATTAGGCAGCATGGTGCCAATAAGTTCATGTGAGTCCTACTCTATTGGCAATGCGTTTCTACAGAGACTAGACAAGCTGTGCCAGCAATGGGTGCCACTTAAGAAGTAGACGAATGTTTTCACAGCATTCTGGATGTCGGAATTTTTTTTTCCCCGGAATAATTCCATTTTCCTAAGCATAGTGTAGCTTTTGAGAGATACTAGGGCGGAGCCTGGCTGCTGCTCTGTGCTCGTTAGTGCTTTGCGGGTTGAAAGCTGGGTGATGAACGGCGAGGAAAAAGAGGGGATGAATTTTTAAACCTCTTCCCATCTTCACGTTTCCATCAGGCGGAGCACGGTGAGCACGGTGCCAAAGATGTACAAGCGAGAGCGCGGCCTACAGAAAGTGTCCTGTAAATTATAGATGGGGTCAGTTTAACAACAAAAGGAAATCATCACTCTCTGTACAGACATTAGATACCATCGCATACCAGCAGAGGAAAAACGCTGTTCTCGGAACAGCGGCAGAGCAAAGAGGAGGTGATTTAGTGTGTGCAGACGGGCTGGTTTCCCCCTTTGTTTTAAATCTAAAGAAATACCCACACACCACAGCACACCCTTAGACATGCCGAAACACTGTATTTGTGCTCACTTAGGGCTTTTTCTGCTCTCCTAGCTCAACAGATTATAACACCCTTAATGGCCTTCTGAGACCAAACCCATAAGTGCAACAACAGACTCTCTCTGAGCATGATTGACGGCAGTGACTACACTCTACATACGCCACCCTAATGCAATTACCAGGGTTCCTCAAAAGCAGTGTAGCTTGAAAAGCAGTGTTGGCTTGAGGTTTAAAATGAACGGCAGGCCTTGCGCATGCCACAGATCAGCCATAACATTAAAACCACTGGCAGGTGAAGTGAATAACATTGTTATTGTTATCCAATGGCACCGGATGTCAATGGGTGAATATAATAGGCAGCAAGTGAACCGTCTGATCTTGAGCAATGTCATAAAAGAGCCATTTTTTTGGAGAGAAGTAAATATGCAGAACTAATAAATTAGTAAGGGACCTTTGTGTCCAAGCAACACTATGGAAAATTGGCATTTCTTGCTCCTGGGCTCTTCCTACCATCGTTTTGACTCCCCATTGAAGGACACGATTTTCTGGACGAGCTGAGAAAGAGACAACGATCACTGAAAGTGACGAGAGAAGCACATAGAAACAAAAGTGGTTCTCCTATAGCGCTGCCCAAAGAAGCATTGTTATTTTTAATAGTGTAGGGTTCAAGAGGTTACAGCAGTGTGCAGATGTTTACAGTATGTTCCACCAAACCCAGTGCTTAAAGACAGCATAGGACAAATTAGACCAACATCTGGTCCAGCCTTTTTCTGTGCCCTTTTTTTTTTTTTTGTCGTGCAGGTCGTAACAGTAAAGGTCATATACTATATGTATGTGTTCATCTATGCTGTAATGATTTCGCTACAGCTTAAAAAAAAAACTAAACTGTGACCTTTTATGCAGAGCAGAAATCAGTAGAAGGCACAGCCCTAATTAGCAGCTATCAGCAGACGAACATGTGAAGCGAATTCTGTGAATCCAGCTTTTACAGTGGATGATAAATGACACATTAATCAGGTGTAGTGTGCCATAATTCTACCATACACTCCTAAAAATAGAGCATTTGTGGCTGTACCGGTCTAGGATAGACATTTAATTGGCCTTGAACCTTTACCTTATGTGGAGGTTGTTTCATTGCACTCTGTTCTGTCATTAATACAAATGCCATAAGTGCCAAAGGAGCCAAAATAGCCTTTTTGGCACCTTTATTTTAAGGCTAAAACAGCATGTCCATACACTGTTATGCCCAAAAGTATGTGGACTCCTAACCATCACACCTGTGTGAGATTATTTCAGAAGCATGAGCATTAATATAGTGTTGGGTTCCCGTTTTCTCTTAGCTATTACTTTGTTAAAAGTATAAGATCCTTGAGGATTTTTTGCAGTGCTTTGAGGAATATTCAGGAATTTTTTTTTTAAAAGAAAGGGGTTCCTGAAAGGTTCACTCCACACGACACCTGACCACTGCTCAAGAGTCTAGCAGCTGTGCGCTTTACACCACTTTAGCCGACGCTCGGCATTGCCCATAATGATCTTAGGCTTGTGTGCAGTTTATCAGCAGTGGAGACCAATTTCATGAGGCTTCTGACACTTTAGTTCTTGTGCTGATGTTGCTTCCAGAGGCAACTTTGAGATCTTTAGTGAGCAAATTTAGTGAGTGAGGACAGGCATATGACCAAATCTGTGAGTTTGCATGGTCTTCTGTTTCTTGGCTAAACTGTTGATGCTCCCAGATGCAAACCGGCATTCACTATAACAGCAATTGCGGTTGTCTGGGGCAGCTCTAGCAGAGCAGAAGTGTCATGAACTTACATAAAGAGCAAAAGTCTCAGAGTTCTTCAGGTCTTCAGTGCAACCCATGTGCATGTTAGCAATGAAGGGGTCTGAAACACCCAAAGTCAATATTTTCAGGGTGGGTGTCCATATACTTTTAGCCAGTGTAGTGCCATTGTGTCTTTTCCCCCAGTGCAATGATATGAGGTGATCTCTTCTCACCTCGCATAAAATAAAATCATGTCTTTACTAATGGCTACATTAGTCTGCAGAGCCGAATGTCGATATCGGTTGGAACAACTGATCCAGACGTGTCTGCTTTCTGGAAATTTGAAAAAAATAATAATAATAAAAGAGAGAGAGAGAGAGAGAGAGAGAAAGGAAGTATGATGAATGTCTGAATTAGAATTGATTTTATAATTTTAGGACCAGCTCTCTGGTTTCATTAGGCAAGCTTTGAAATAAAAATAGGCTTTTCAGGCCAGTGACAGAGAGAGAGAGAGAGAAAGGGAGATCTAATATCGGGAAATGTGTTTGCCTTCTTGTTTCTTTCTTTTCATGCGCACCTCTTTCATCATGCAATCACACTCTATTAAAAGCAGTATCTGGGATTAAAAAATGGGTTTGGCTAAGCGGGAGTTGAGCGTGATGCATTATGAATATGTGTCATCATTTATTTAGGCAGAAAAAAAAACACTGCTGGAACGCATACACTTCATATCAATGTCAGCGAAGGCAGCGGCGGCTCGATATTAAAAGACAGCACCGTGTTCTATATGTGTGAGATTTTTATAATTCAGCATAGCTGCAGAATGACTGAGGCTCCTACGGGGCTTCCTGGATCATAGCATTCCCTGGCATAAATGTATACATAGGAGTGTATACCGATCAGTCGCAGCATTAAAACCACTGGCAGGTGATGTGTTGGAAGCAGGAAAAATGGACAAGCCTATGAATCTGAGTCACTTTGCCCACTCACTTTTGTTTAGACGACTGGGTCAGAACATCTCCCCAATATTGAGCTCCCAGCATGCAGTGGTCAGTGCCTACCAACAGTGCTCCAGGAAAGGACAACAGGTGTATTGGTGACGGTATGGTCATGGGCACCTAAGACTCATTGATGTGATCCATGGAGGCCCCACCACTCAACCTACATGCCTTACAGGATCTGCTGCTAACGTTAGTCATATATACATACACAGTTCAGCCATAACATTAGTACCACCTGTGAAATTGTGAAGTAAGACTTCTGTGGATTGCATCAATGAGCCTTGGCCAGCCATAATCCTTCCTGTCATCTTACTTGGACCACTGTTGGTAGGCACTGACCACTGCATACTGGGAAGTCAATGTTGGGGAGATGTTCTGACCCATTCGTCCAGCCATCACAGTTTGGCCCTGGTCAAAATTCATAAGCTTGTCCATTTTCCCTGCTTCCAAACCATCGCCTGCCAGTGGTTTTAATGTTATGACTGATCGGTGTACACTCTTATGTGTATGCAGATATCGTGACTTCTAGGGGTTTTGTTATGCAAAACCTGGGAACCAGACTCATGGACACCTGACCAGGGATGGACAGCTCTGGAAAGAGGACTGAATTGAGGACTAAATGAGGTGGTTCACCTGGCAGGAGTGCAGTTTGGCTCAGAGAGAGCAGGAGATAGCCTGTGTCAAGCCTGACAGATGCAGTGTGTGTGTGTGTGTGTGTGTGTGTGTGTGTGTGTCTGTGTGTGTGAGGGTGTCACACTGAGGTTGGTCATGCTCCGGTTGGCAGCTGTAGAGGCTTATAGGTAGATTTATATATACTGTGTGTGTGTGTGTGTGTGTGTGTGTGTGTGTGTGTGTGTGTGTGTGTGTGCGGGCCATTTGGACAGTTCAGGTTGTGGTTTAACTCTGTACATGTGTAATCCTAAACACTGTTCACACACTTCCCACAATACCGCAGGAATCCGCTTACCTCCACACACACACTCATATACACACACACACACACACACACACACACACACACACACACACATACACACACACAACCACACACACACAGTCTACTGCTTTCACTATTTCTCCCTCTTCCCCTCTGGGTCTTCTCTCACTCTCATCCAATTGTCCAATCTCTGTCTCTGTCTCTGTCTCTCTCTCTCTCTCTCTCTCTCACTCTCTCTCTCTCTCTCTCTCTCTCTCATACTCTCTCGCTCCATCCCATCTCTCCCATTCTCTCTCTTCTTATTCCCTGCTCCTCTCCCTCTCTTTATGCGTGCCTCTCTCTCTTTACCTCTATCGCTCTTTCTCCGCCTCTCTCTACCTCTCCCTTTCTTTCTTTCCTCTCTCTCTCACTCTTATGCTCTCTCACTCTCTTCATCTACATCTCTCTCTCTCTCTCTCTCTCTCTCTCTCTCTCTACTCTCTTTTACACTTGAAAATAGTAAGTGTGTGTGTGTGTGTGTGTGTGTTGAGTATGGAGAGTTGAGTCGCTCCACTGCTCCATCACCTGCTCACACAGCGTCTCGGCTCTGCTCTCTTGTGCTGCCGTGCGGCCGGCAGCTCCCCTGTGCCGACACTCAGCTCAGATTGATGGCGCTCTCATTCCAGCCAGCCGGTTCGGCTCTCTCAAGAAATAATCCAGTACATTGACAGATGAGCTGAATGTGACATGACACAATGCTAGACTGCAGTCACTGCGTACCTCACTCCGTCCCTCCCTCCCTCCCTCTGTCTCTCTCTGCATCTCTCTGCATCTCTCTGCATCTCTCTCTCCCTATCTCTTCACACACACACACACACACACAGACACACACTAATGGTATGGGTACGATTGGGCTAGGTCAGGAGAAGGAACTGCAGGATTTTGTAAAGGACACTTTCCTGTCTGGGACCGTAGCCCATAAAAAAACCCCATGGGGCAGCTCTGAGTGCAGCAGTGTGGCATAACTGGGGTCTTAGGGTCATGGTTAAACCAATGAATGCCAACTGTCTCACCCTCACATGATCATTAGCAGATTAGTGGACTAGCAGCAACCCCTTCATGATACACCATATGTCCAAATGTTTGTGGACACCCCTTCTAATGAATGTATTCAGCTATTTTAAGTTGTACCTATTGCTGACACAGATGTGCAAATGCACACAAACAGTATGTATAGCACCTGTAAAGGAGTAGAAGCCGATAGAATAGAATAGGACTCTCTGGAGCAGATAAACATGAAGCTATTGGCACCATGCCTAATGCCTGGTGTGGGCTAGAGGGGTCCCCCCAGCATTGAGATGTGGAGCAGTGGAACTGTGTTCTCTGGGATGATGGTTGGTGCTCTATGCAATTCTTTTGGGATGAGTAGGGGAGTTGGGAATTAGGTGGGATGAGGATCATCCAACATTGTGACCTCACTTACAGCTCTTGTCGCTGAATGCAATCAAATCCTCACAGCAGTGCTCCTCCAAAATCCAGTAGAAAGCCTTCTTCCCTGGACAGTAGAGACAGTTGCACCAACAAAAGCAGGACAAACCCTTTTGCAACCCCCTTGATTACAGAAGAAACAACGTCCCAATACTTTTGTCCATATAGTGTATTTCATAGCTCCATATAAACTCCCATTCTAATTTAAACTGAATATGGAAATCTTCTAGAATTTGCTGAGCGGTGTGAATTTGCCGAGACGAGTGGTCAAGGTTATAGGCCGTGTTGTGGTTGACGTTTGTTGTTTTTCCAAATGTGATTGAGGACCAAATTCTGTAATCTTGCCGGCAGCAGCAAACACTTTCTTGGGAAAACAGTGGTGAAATGTAGAGAAATTGCTTAATGAACTGAATGAAAGAATCATATAAATGGTTAAAGTTATAGTCTATTTGTTTTTAATTAGTTAATACAATATAGATTATGAAAATTCGTACAAATAATATTTTTTAAAAAATATTACAATTCTGTTTTTTGACCCCTTGCACATATTAGTGAGTGTTCGTAAAAAATTTTTTTGGGAGACACATAAGTGAAATATAAATAAACTGCTTGACCAATTACATAAATATATACAGTCCATGTTGTACACTGCATTTGTTGGTTTTTCAAATTCTTGGAAATTTGTATAAATTTTAAACACTTTTTCCTACATTTTGCCACAAATATGTTGCAAGACCAGTGTCTTAGTGAGCACTTTCAGCAGTGAAATGTAGATAAACTGCTTGACTAATGTTATGAATGGATAAGATCAATATTATACATGGCATTTGTTGTTTTTCCAAATTCTTGGAAATTTCTACTAATGGAATTTTCCTCCAGATACCACAAGCCAGTTTCTGTGATCTAGCAAACATGAATGAGCATTCGCTTCATTTTCTTGTGTATGCACATATACATATTAACATATTATTATTACTTATTTTTATGTAAAAAAAGAATTGTTGGTTTTCCAACAATTCTTGGAAATTCATACATGTGGAATTTTCCCACTAATGCCACTAGGGGAAAATACAGTAGTGAAATTGCTTAAGCAATGGCACAAATGGAGACGATCCATGTTGTACACAGCATTTGTTGATTTTCCAAATTCTTGGACATTTGTACATAGAGCACAGACTATTTGTTACTTCCCCCAGTGAAAACAGCTTCCACAATCTTTCCCACACCTTTCCTTCTTCAGACCCGCCCAGCACTCCAATTGAAATGTAAGAAAATCTGCTTAACCAATTTTGCTGGAATGACTTTTTTCCACATTCTTTAGATGCAGTTTTTCAGTTTCGCCACAGAGCTGGCTACTCTGACCTTGCACAAACAGGCTCTTTCTCCGCTGTTTATGTGGCAAAGTACAGCGTTGAAGTTCAGGAAAACTGATTAACGCAGTCCTGATAACCTCTAACTGTGTGTGTCTGTTGTCTTCTGCTGCTCAGACTCAGCATGCGCTGCTTTAATGCATCTTAGGAGCGATTATCGCAGCGTGCATGCGCACAGGGCTTTCTTCAAGGTCAGGGCGACTGTACATATGTATGTATTTGCATTAGTGTTGTGAAGCTGCTGTATTAATGCATCATGGGCTGTGCATCGTGTGTGGGATCGCCGCAGCGGGTCGGAGGCTTTTCAAGGTCGGCAGCTTATGAGGCTTATTTGAGGAATTTTGCGTTTAGGGTTGAGATAGAGTGCACGTGTGTGTGTTTTGTGTTTTTTTTTATTATTATCTGAATTAATGTTATTATGTTTTATTATCAGACGTTCCACAGGAGCCTCCGCACAGGGTTTCTTACAGCTGGGCAGGAAGATTTGGGCTTTAATGTGGTGCAAGATGAGTTTAAAAGAAGAATGGGAACAGATGTGTGTAGGTGTATGATAATAATAATAATAATAATAATAATAATAATAATAACAACAACAACAACAATAATAATAATAATAATAATAATAATAATAATAATAATAATGTGTGTACAAGAATGATTGTGTGTATGGGAATGACTGTATGGGATTGTATGAACATGTGCATGGGAATTAAAGTGTACATGGGAATTTACATGTGTACAGGAATGCCTGAATGGGAATGACTGTCTGTCATGGGAATAATTGTGTGTATAGGAATGACTGTGTATGACAATGGTTGTGTGTACAGGAATGATTACCTGTATGGGAATGACTGTGTGTACAGAAATAGTGGTGTGTGTATGGGAATGACTGTGTGAACAGGAATAGTGGTGTGTGTGTATGAGAATGATTGTGTGAACAGGAATAGTGGTGTGTGTGTATGAGAATGATTGTGTGAACAGAAATAGTGGTGTGTGAAAGGGAATTATTGTGTGTACAGGAATAGTGGTGTGTGTATGGGAATGATTGTGTGAACAGTAATCGTGGTGTGTATGGGAATTATTGTGTGTACAGGAATAGTGGTGTGTATGGGAATGATTGGGTGTGCAGGAATAGTGGTGTATGTATGAGAACAAGTGTGTATAGGAATTATTGCCTGTATGGGAATGACTGCCAGTACAGGAATGAGTTTGCTGCTGTTTTGATTCTACGTTTGCAGCAACAGATCAGACAGGTGTGCTCTTGCAGTTAAATATAGCATGACATTTCAGCTGTTTTACATGCTTTGATTGGTATATGAGGCTAATTGTGCGTTAATATGACAACTCTCACGCAGACTGCTTCATTTCGGAGGTGATAATTCCAGAGGATGTGTAAAACATCTCACCCCATCAAACCTGTGATGCATAGCTGATGACATCCTGAGTAAACTTTTTTTCCCAGACACAAATAAAGAATAAGGAGGTTTAACGTGAAGTTGAAGTCAAATACTCACATAAACGACATTTTTCCAAAGTTTTTAAAGGGGTATGGGGGGGGGGGGGGTTAATCCGATTTATTTCACACCCACTTTTAATTGTAGCAAACTAATTAGGAAGGGGAATTGATGACGGCAGCCCAATTCAATTAAACACAGCTTGCAGGAATGGACGAAGACTGTAATCTCATTTCTGAGCAAATTGGATGAAGGGGAGCGGTGTGTGATCAGGAGTTTTGCTCATTTCCTTTTTTGCCACAAACAGCCTGTTTTTCTTCGTCACAATGCAGCCATAACCTGTAAGTCACACACACACACACACACAGACACCAGGGGTGCAAACAGGACTTACAGTGATTCACTGGCTACAATTTTTGTACAGTGATTCAGTGCAAAGAATTGTACAATGAATATGATTCCTGGAATGATTCAGTGAATCTTAAAACCACAAATCTGATTCAGTTATTCTGATATGATTCAGAATCAATATGCTGAATAACTAATATTATGTATGAAGGGATATAATTCATAAAATCAGGACTCATTTGACATTTTATGCATTTTATAATAATATAAAATGCTACTGCTTTCGTTTCTCTCTCACCTTCTGTTCCCCCTCTTTCTCACAGCTCTCTCGCTCTTTTGCTCTCTCTCTCACCCTCGTGTTCTCTCAGTCTTTTGCCCTCTCTCTCTCTCTCTCTCTCTCTCACAATTTTTATTTTCTGCCACTCACTCTCTGTTGCTATCTCTCTCTCTCTCTCTCTCTCTCTCTCTCTCTCTCTCTCTCTCTGTCCATCATCTCCTTTCTCGTTCCTCTTTCTCAACCCCCTTCTTCTTCTTCTCTCTCTCTTTTTCCTTCAATTTCCTCGTCTCTATCTGGCCCTCAGACGATTTGTCATGGATCAGAAGAGACAATTTGTCATGGATTAGTGCACTTAAATGTGTGTGTGATAGAGGAGGCAGCCAGTGGAAAAGCTGAAGAATCCTATTACAGTGCCTTTTTTATGGTGGTATAGTGTGTATGTGAGTGTGTGTGTGCGCATGTGTGTGTGTGTGCGCGCAAGTGTGTGTGTGTAAAAACTATGCTTGAAGGATTCACACAACCATCCACACAAGCACTGAATCATGCGAAACTCCTCCGGAATGCTCTGCAGATGTTCCTGATTTGCGGTGGAGGTCCATGGGAACGTGTCTGATCGTGATGCTTGTTGCTTGTCTTGCTCTGCACGCAAGCATGTGCTGCAGTGTCTCCTTCCTTTTCCTCTCTTTGCAGGTGCAGCTTCATTAACCTCCCGTGTTGTGTGTCACTTAATAAATAAGAAAGGTGAAATATAGCCCAATCTTTTCATTCCCGCTTCTTCCTCACAAAAAAGGCATATATTCGAGATATCCAAGATCATCACGCATCCCAGACTGAACGATATCAACATTCTGATATACGCTCACTGTTCACTACGGTGACAACTAGCGCTACTAACACGACTACATATAAAAACTACTGAGGTGTGCAGTTTTTACTTGATCAGTGACTCTGTGTTACTGAGGTGTGCAGTTTTTACATGATCAGTGAGGCTGTGTTACTGAGGTGTGCAGTTTTTACATGATCAGTGACTCTGTGTTACTGAGGTGTGCAGTTTTTACATGATCAGTGAGGCTGTGTTACTGAGGTGTGCAGTTTTTACATTATTGTGCCCCTCTGTTACTGGTTTTATACAGTTTTTACATTATCTGTGACCCTGTGTTACTGGTGTCACAGTTTTTACATGACCAGTGAGGCTGTGTTACTGGGGTATACAGTTTTTACATTATCAGTGACCTTTTGTTACTGGGGTGTAGAGTTTTTACATTATCGGGATCCTGTGTTACTGGGGTATACAGTTTTTACATTATCAGTGACCTTTTGTTACTGGGGTGTAGAGTTTTTACATTATCGGGATCCTGTGTTGCTGGGGTTACAGTTTTTACATTATCAGTGACTCTGTGTTACTGGTGTTGTACAGTTTTTACATTATCAGTGACCCTGTGTTACTGGTTTTGTGCAGTTTTTACATTATTGTGACCCTGTGTTGCTGATGTTGTACAGTTTTTACATTATTGTGCCTCTCTGTTACTGGTTTTGTACAGTTTGTACATTATTGTGACCCTGTGTTATTGGTGTTGTGCAGTTTTTACATTATTGTGACCCTGTGTTACTGGTTTTGTATGGTTTTTACATTATTGTGACCCTGTGTTACTGGTGCTGTACAGTTTTTTACATTATTGTGACCCTGTGTTACTGGGTTTACAGTTTTTACATTAGCAGTGAGACTGTGTTACTGAGGGTTGTACAGTTTTCACATTATCAGTGACCCTGCATTACCGTTTTTTTTTTAATTAGCATTGACTTTGCTTTACTGGGGCATTTACATGTTTTTAATTTTACTTTAGCAGTGACTCTACATGTGGTGTGATACTATGTTTTTACAGCCTTTACGTTGACAGTGAAAATATGTGATCCCCCCCCCAGGATTTTTTCACATTATCAATGACACTGCGTTTTACTGTTTGATTTTTTTTTTCTCTTTTTTTTTTTCATTGGTAGTGACACTATGCTTTTTACAGCTTTTACATTAGCAGTGACAACTACCTTAATGGGTTTTTAAAATGGGTTCTTATCATAAAATCATTACAAATACTTCACATATCAAGTGGAAAATTATAGCAAAGGAATATTCTGCTTCTATTATGATTCATTCCTGTCTCACTTCTTACTCTTAGGACTCTGGAGCTCTGCTCTAGCACTATGCATTTCCTTGATATGTTGGATGTTGCATGTTTTCAGCATTCCTAGCCGGCTCCACTGAGTGACTGGGACAGAAGAATGCGTGAGTCATTTCTGCGCCACTCACCATGGTGGTATTGTGAGGAGCGCATTGTAATGCAATGCTAAGCAGCGTGCCGGAGGGTTCTGTAAGAGGGGAAAAAATAAGAGAACAGTTCAGCCAGTTCTGTCCCACTAATAACTCCTGTTGGGAGGAGAGTCACATGACCTTCTATGCTCACATTTACTGGACTAGAGGGGTATACAGTCCCCAGCATTGAGGTGTGGAGCAGTGGAACTGTGCTCTCTGGAATGATGAATGGTGCTCCATCCTATACTTTTGGGATGAGTTGGGGATGAGGCAAGGTGGTGATCATCCAGCATCTTGACCTAACTAATGCTGTTCTTGGCGCTGAATGCAATCAAATCCTCACAGCAATTTATCTCCAAAATCTAGTAGAAAGCCTTTCTCCCTGGACAGTAGAAACAGTTACTCCATCAACAGCTGGATAAGCTCTTTTTTAAAACCCTTAATTTGGAAAGAAACAATGAATGAGCAGGTGTCCCAATACTTTTGTCTATGTTGTGTGTATATACCATGTGTTGCTTTGCTGTATGCACAAGATGACCATATATTATTTTGGTGGTGGACTGTTCTTATTCAAAGTGCAGTATTAATACTTATGTAGTAAAGGTATGGGTAGCCAACGGTATTGCAGATAGCATTGCTGGTTCTCTCCAGCTTCTTGCTTGTCCAGCTCCTCATGAGGGTCACAAAAAAAGATCTGGTAGATACTGATTGCATCAGACATGTACAAGGTGTCAGATATGAGAACGTGGTGGTCAATATGATCAATATGAAGAGTGCTGGTGAATACAGGCCATAACTGAAGCCAGGTTTCATTCCAGCTCTCGAAATACATTTAAGCTAAAAAAATTCAAGCATTGGGAGCCTCACCTGCTGAGAAGGTCCCCACAGGGCCTGAATTATGCTATTTATACATTTTAAAATTATTTATTAGGTAAATAAAGTACATTTCTGCAGATGGATCAGGCTGAATGTTTCACTGGATTAGAACTTTTGACATTTGGAATGATATAGTAAAGGCCTTTGTGCTAGTTTGGAAAATGCCATCAGTTTATGGTCATCAGCTTATGGTGGTGAGAGGGAGGGGAGAAGATTTTGGCCTGGAGTTCAGGTGGCTTCTGCTTTGGGATAGGAAGCCCCCCAAATGGGACACTCATTTACTGTTTCTTCTGAAATCAAGGTTACTTAAAAAGCTTTTATCCTGCTTTTACTAGAGTAACTGTCCAAGAAAGAAGGCTTTCTACTACATTTTGGAGCATTGCTGTGAGGATTTGATTGCATTCAGCGACAAAAACAGCGTTAGTCATGTTGAATGATCACTACCTCGCCTCATCCCCAACTATTGGATGAATTGGACGTATTGAACGAAGCACCAACCATCATTCCAGCAATGCTGGGGGGCTTTATACCCCTCTAGTCCACGCCACGGCATTAGACATAGTGTCTATAGGTTCATTTTTATCTGCTTCAGGGGGTCCTATTTATTCTGTTAGCAGTCCTTTTCTACAGGACCTAGACAAGCTGTGTGTGGGTGTGTGCATTTGCACATGTGTGTCAGCAAAGTAGCTGAATGCATTTATTCATTAGAAGGGGTGTCCACAAACTAAATTATTCCACATATTTAATGTATAGTGTGAGGCCCGCTGCAGGCCTGCTGTAGTAGAAAAAGGAGATTCTCTAAATAAGAATGGGGATTTTGGGATTATTAGCGTCAGATTTGGTGTTTATCTGTATTTTTAACTATGCTCTCATGAACACGTGTGTTGTGTCTCCCAGTTTAACCTTATTTGAGGTTATCTGTGATTCCTTGGCTTGAAATGTTGAAGTCATCTGCTTCCTGCATCATTGGCCACAATCCTCTTTGCGCACACTGCTCAGTCTCCGGATAGCTTCTCACAAGTGTAGCAGAGAGGATAAGCCTGTGTTACATAACCCAAGCGAAAGCACAGTTTGGATGAACGTGCTGAGAATACAGTCAATATTCAGCGCTTCTGTGTGTTACGTGACCTCCGCAGTCTCATAAACCTGCTTTCAGAAGAAGTTTGGCGAGAACGCGGCCAGCGTTCAGCGGTTCTGTCAGTGATTTGATCTCCACAGCCTCACGAAGATGCTACCAGGAGAGGTTCCATATCAACAGAGCCAAAGTTTTCGTGTGGTTTTCGGTGTAATTTGACCTCCATGGTCTTGTAAACCTGCTTTGAGTAGAAGTTCGATGTGAACATGGTCAATGCTCTGCGGTTTTCCCAGTAATTTGATCTCCATAGTCTCGTGAACTTTTGTTCAGGAGATGTTGAGTGGGAATGTAGCCAGGATTCGGCGGTTGGCTCTGTAATATGACCTCCATTGTCTTATAAACCCTGCTTTCAGAAGTTTGATGTGAGCTGTGTGTTCTTCTGCTCGATGATGCCCTTTATGTAATTGTTCAACCTTTTTGCCTCAGGTCAGGATCGATCTGCTCTTGCTTGTGCTTTACCTCATCATAATTTCACTGAAATGGTTTTCTTTTTTTGTTGTTGTTGATTTTTCCCCCTATTCTGCTCAGCTTCTTGAGTTCACCTGCGAAACCTTCCGAATCTTCTGCAGTTGTGAAACGGAGAGGCGGATTGCTCACAGATAAAAAGGAATTTGTTGGCAAATTTGCAGTGTTTGCAGAGAAAAACAGCACTTAAAGACAATGAACAGGCAGTTCCTTCAAGCTAACAAACCCATGTTTGTTTTTACAGCAATTGCAGCAATCCCTCAAATACAGAAAGGGACTACAGGCCTATTTTAGAGCTGGGTTCATTTTCTTAGTTCATTTTAATCGTCCAGTATAAGGTAGCAATATCTGCCAGTTCCAAACTGTGTTGGGAATGACCTTTTGCAATTGTCTGAACCCTAAATGTCCAAGTGTGTAGGCATCTGGTCAGGCAGTTCCAGTAGCCTTTACTATCTGAGGAGGCTTTCCACTGGATGTTGGAACATTGCTGTGAGGAGGATTTGATTACATTTGATTATATTGAACCACACAAGAGCATCCTCCCTTCTCCTGCTCATCCCAAAGGTAGTGGATGGAGCTCCATCAGTCCAGAGATTGGAGTTCTGCTGCAGGAGGGCTTTATTTTCTCTAGTTGATTCTTTGCATTGAGCATGGTGACCTCAAGCTTAAGTGTGGCTCTTCCAGAGTCTTATGGAGTGCACGAAAAAGGTTCATAATAGTGGAACCCTTTTTGGTTGTATACAGAATAATTTTAAAACCATTTTACCAAGCAAGCAAAGACACTTTTAAGCATTCAAGGAGTTCTTTGAGCTGTTGTGGTTTTGTATAGAGCTATTGCCATGGTAAGGGGACCCTTGAGGAACCATTTCTTTAGGATGGTTGAAGGGTAGAGTCCTGCATCAATACAACCCACTAATGGAATAACAAAGTACACTAATAGATACAGCATATGCTCTTATTGGCAAAAATGGGCTGTTGTTATTAATAATTGCATGATGTGCAATGCTGACGTGAACATCCAAGCTATGATCTGTAAGTTATGGCTTGCCATCACTATTGGATATGGAGATAAGTGAGTTTGAAGAACTGTTAGAAAATATAGATTATGTAGTAAAAAATATGGAATTTGTCTGTATGATTCAGAATTTTCCCATAAGGTACAGACTTGTTGGGTAAAATATGAAGATTACAGAATTACAGAATTGTCCAGTTATTCAAAATTGTATTGAACTGATACTGGACACCTTTTGTTCTGTGTTTTTGAGGTCCAGCTATTAAGACAGGGCAGGTTAAAGCATGTTTATTCTGGGAATTACTTTCATCCGAATTTGTCCGTGTTCAGTTTTATTCCAAGTCATTTTGGACCATTTCTGTTTCTGCATTTGTCCCCAAAATGTACAATGTAATGGTCAGCTAATGTTTGCCAATAGTGTAAAAAATTTGAAACCCCCCAAAATACTGGAGTTACGAGTTACACAACATCCCCAACACACGCAGCCATCCACACCTCCTTTTGACCTGCTGCCAATGTGATGTCACCAGGCAACCAATGCATCTGAGGGGAAGTGCTGCATCCCTGGCTCTGATGCACTGGCTAGCAGAAGCCAGTGATGGCCAGCACTGCACCGCCAATTGTGCTCTCTTGAGGCCCCGGCTGCCAATGGCTAGCAGCATGAATGGGATTTGAACCAGCGATCCTCTGGTCACAGTGACAGGGCCTTAGTATGCTGGACCACCTGGGGCCCCAGTAATTATTTCTAATGATTGGTGGCAGGCAGTGGTTCATTTTGTGTTGTGTTTGAACTCTGAGCGCTAGATGTCAGTGTTGTACTCTGCCTTTAGATCCCACTGTTCTG